>NC_080552.1:5133354-5410854 GCF_028640845.1 Ahaetulla prasina
AGTAGTAGGTTATGGTCTACTTTATCAAATGCTTTACTGAAGTCCAAGTAAATTATATCAACAGCATTCTTCTGGTCTACTAATTTTGTCATTTTGTCAAAGAATGCGATAAGATTAGTCTGGCATGATCTGTTTTTGACAAACCCATGTTGGCTTTTGGTTATTACTTTGTTTGCTTCTAGGTGTTCGGTGATTCGTTGCTTGATTATCTTTTCCAGAATCTTTCCCGGTATTGAGGTCAGACTGATAGGTCTGTAGTTTCCTGGATCTGTTTTTTTTCCTTTTTTGAAGATGGGAACTACATCAGCTCTTTTCCAGTCCTCTGGCAGCTCCCCTGTGCTCCAGGATCTTTGAAAGATATAGTTCAGTGGTTCTGAGATCACGTCTGCCAGTTCCTTCAGAACCTTGGGGTGTAATCCATCCGGTCCTGGTGATTTGAACTCGTCTAGGGTAGACAGGTGTTCACTTACCATTTTCTTCCCTATTTTAACTTGTGTTTCTAATCTGTTTTTGTAGTGCTGTTTTGATAGGTTGGATTGTTTTTCCTTTTGTGTAAAGACAGATGCAAAATATGAGTTAAGTAGATCTGCTTTCTCCCTGTTGCTTGTCATCTTCTTGCCACTTTCTCCCAGCAATGGGCCAATTGTTTCCTTGACTTTTTTCTTGTTTTTAACATGTTGGAAGAAGCTTTTTATTATTTTTACTTTTGTCGCTAGCCTTTGTTCATTGTGAGCCTTAGCTTTCCTCACTTCATCTTTACAGGCTCGGCTATTTGCTGATATTCTGCCTTAGTTATTTGCCCTCTTTCCACTTTTTATATTTGTCCTTTTGTCTTTCAATTTGTCAGATAGTTCTTTATGCATCCATGCTGGTTTCTTTTGTGATCTACTATTTTCTTCTTCATTGGTATTGTGTTAGACTGTGCTTTTATAATCTCACTTTTCAAAATTTCCCAAGCTTCTTGAGTTGTTTTCCCCTGAGGATTCTCATCCATTGAATCCTTCTCAAGATCTCTAAGTTTATTGAAATTAGCTCTCTTAAAGTCCAAGACTCTAGTTTGACTTTGTTCTACTACTTGTATTTGCTTAATGTTGAATTCCAATATTGCGTGGTCACTTGCCCCAAGGTTCCTGTAGCTTCAACACCTTCTATCATTTCATCTCTGTTAGTGAGAATTAAGTCCAATATGGCTGATCCCTTGTCGCCTTCTCTATTTTTTGGGAAACAAAGTTGTCTGCTAGGTTTGTTAGGAACCTGTTGGATCTTCCACTTGGTGCAGAGTTTGTTTCCCAGTTGATGTCAGGGTAGTTAAAATCCCCCATTACTACTGTGATGTGCTTCCTACATACCTTAGTTAGCTGACTAGCAAAAAGTTCATCTACTTCCTCTGTTTGGTTGGGTGGCCTATAGTATAGACCTATGGCAATATCGTTTTTCACCCCTTTTATATTGACCCAAATACATTCAAGATGACTTTCATCATTGTTGTGCTCTATTTCTGTAGAGATGTAGTTATTTCTTATATATAGTGCAACTCCACCTCCTCTTTTATTTGGTCTATTTCTTTTAAATAATTTATATCCCTCTAGCTGTATGTTCCATTTGTCAGTTTCATCCCACCACATGATCGCCAACGTCCGATGACAGATAGAGTACAAGAAGAAGAAGAAAGAAAGGATGCAAAAGGGGGGACAGAATGAAATGTGAATGGCAAAAATTAAAATAATTTTTATTTATTTTGAATAATTAAATAGAATTGCTAAATTGTCCCGCAAGCCAGTTGTCCCTCGATAAATTGACCGTGATGAGTTGGCCGCAGTGAGTTGTCCGTGGTGAGTTGTCCCATTCTCCTCCCGTTGTGGAGTAGCTGACCGCAATGGTTATGCTTGAAGTCCAACTCTTGAGAAAAACATGGGAGCAGCTGTTAAAAGATGGGGAGGAGAGTTTGAGTTAAAGCCCATAAACATTTTTGGGGGTGGGGGGTGGGAAAGGCTCATGTGTTTGTGAGAAGTAGCCACAGAGGATGAAGCCAAGAAGGGTGGTCTTTGTTGACCTCAATCCTCCTTTGAACAGCAAATTCAGTTGATCTGCAGCTTCGGGCTTTAGAAGGAACCTGGTCTCTTGCAGCTACAGAACAAGACGTGTCTGCTGCAGGTTAGGGATGAGACCATTCCAATGTTTTTTGGTAAAAGCACAGTTGGTCCAAAGGGGGTGGATGATTTAGCACCAGAAGGATCTTGCTTTTAGTGCAATTTAATAGAATAGAATAGAATAGAATAGAATAGAATAGAATAGAATAGAATAGAATAGAATACCAGAGTTGGAAGGGACCTTGGAGGTCTTCTAGTCCAACCCCCTGCTTAGGCAGGAAACTCTATAGCATTTCAGACAAATGGTTATCCAACCTCTTCTTAAAAACTTCCAGTGTTGGAGCATTCACAACCTCTGGAGGCAAGTTGTTCCACTGATTAATTGTTCTCACTGTGAGGAAATTTCTCCTTAGTTCTAAGTTGCTTCTCTCCTTGATTAGTTTCCACCCATTGCTTCTTGTTCTACCCTCAGGTGCTTTGGAGAACAGCCTGACTCTCTCTTCTTTGTGGCAACCCCTGAGATATTGGAACTGTCCAGCAATTGTTCTTTATATGTATGGTATAATACTATATAATTTTGGTATAATACCATAATAAAAGTGTCCAGAACTGTTTGGCTTACTGTTAAGAGCAAATTCAAACTTCTGCTGGTAGCTTTAAAAAAGTACTTGTTTGTTATTATGACACCAAGTTGTTTTTCATGGGTTAGATTCTTCTCATCTGGTGCAGAATTTAATCAACAGCAGCCTTTTGCTACATCAAAACCCTACTGAAGTTTTCCTTGAAACATCTCAGCACAGCTCACTTTCTAGAATATTTGCAACATGATTTTGCAAATTTGCAGATGATACTAAGCTGGGAGGAAAAGCCAATACCCAAGATCCAAAAAGATCTTGACAGACTTGAACAATGAGCTCTATCCAACAACATGAAATTTAATGTGGAGAAAAGCATGGTTTTACACCTAGAAAAAAACCCAAAGGTTCAAGTACAGATTAGGCGAAACCTAGCTCAAAAACAGTCACTGTGAGAGAGACCTTGGAGTCCTAGTGGACGATTACTTAAACATGAGTCAGTAGTGTGTGGCGGCAGTCAAAAGCGCTAATACAATCCTTGGTTGTATAAACAGAGGCATACAGTCAAAATCGTGTGAACAGTATTAGTACTGCTTTATAAAGCCTTAGTAAGAACACAACAGGAATACTGCATACAGTTTTGGTCACCACATCACAAAAACGATGTTGAGACTTTGGAAAGAGTGCAGAGAAGAGTAACCAGGATGATTAGGGGGCTGGAAGCTAAAACATAGGAAGAACGGTTGCAGGAACTGGGCCTGGCTAGTCTAGTGAAGAGAAGGACCAGGGGAGACAGGATAGCAGTCTTCCAATATTGGAGGGGCTGCCAGAGAGAGGAAGGGGTCAAGCTATTTTCCAAAGCGAGGGTCTGCAACCTTGACAACTTTAAGACTTATGGACTTCAACTCACAGAATTCCTCAGCTAGCTTTGCTGGCTGAGGTATTCTGGGAGTTGAAGTCCACTAGTCTTAAAGTTGCCAAAATTGGAGACCCCTGTTCCAAAGCACCAAAAAGAAAGATGAGAAACAATGGATGGAAACTAACCAAGGAGAGAAGCAAGCTAGAACTAAGGAGAAACGTCCTAACAGTGAGGACAATTAACCAGTAGAACAGAAGTTGCCTTCAGAAGTTGTGGATGTGCAATCACTGGAGGTTTTCAAGAGATTGGACGACCATTTGTTTGAAATAGTATAGGTCTCCTGCTTGAGCAGGGGTTTGGTCTAGAAGACCTCCAAGGTCCCTTCCAGCTCCATTCTGATTGATCGATGGAATATCTTCTTGGAAATAATTGAATCTTAACCTCCACATAAGGTAAAGGTAAAGGTTCCCCTCGCACATATGTGCTAGTCGTTCCTGACTCTAGGGGGCGGTGCTCATCTTTGTTTCAAAGTTGAAGAGCCAGCACTGTCCGAAGACGTCTCCATGGTCATGTGGCCAGCATGACTCAACGCCAAAGGCACATGGAACGCTGTTACTTTCCCATCAAAGGTGGTCCCTATTTTTCTACCTGCATTTTTTACCTGCTTTCGAACTTCTAGGTTGGCAGAAGCTGGGACAAGTCACGGGGGCACCAGGGATTTGAATCGCTGAACTTCTGACCTTTCGATCGACAAGCTCAACGTCCTAGCCCCTGAGCCACTGTGTCCCTTAACCTCCAGTTACCTTGATTCAATTCTTTGCAAATTGTGGTCGATCCATACACCACCGGTGATCAGTTACCGTTTGTTTGTTTGTTTGTTTATTTATACCACTATCTTTCATATCCTCTTTTGATCAGACCCTGCAGGAGATCGGGCACCAAGAGCACAACATTGAGGCACTGAAACAAGCGATTAAGGATAAAGAAACACCCCTCAAAGTAGCCCAAACAAGGCTGTATGATCGCTCCTTCAGGCCCAACGTGGATCTCTGCAGAGACACTGCGCAGTTCAGGTAAGTCACTGGGCAGTATATTAATTTAAAGGATGATGATAATGATGAAGATGATAATGTACAGTACATCACTGTTTCTCAACCTGAGTGGTGCGGTGGCCTAGAGGTGGAGCTCTCGCCTTACAATCTGGAGGCTGTGAGTTCGATCCTAGGTAGAGGTGGATATTTCTCTCTCTGGGCACAATGAGAATATATCTGCTGAACAAAACTCTGCATTGGCGATAGGAAGGGGAACCGGCCATTAAATGCTCGGCTAGCTCCATTCAGTTGCCCTCCAGGCACGCGATGGCAAAAAGCCATCACTGACCTATACCATTTCAGATAAGTGACTGTCTAGTCTCTTCTTAAAAACCTCCAGTGATGGAGCGCCCACGATTTCTGGAGGCCGTCCTTTCCACCGGTTAGTTGTCCTCATTGTTAGGAAGTTTCTCCTTAATTCCAGGTTGTTTCTCTCCTTGGTTAGTTTCCATCCGTTGCTTCTTGTCCTGCCTTCAGGTGCTTTGGAAAATAAGTTGACCGTCCTCTTCTTTGTGGCAGCCTCTCAAATATTGGAAGACTGTTATCTACTGTCTCCACGTAGTTTTTCTTTTCTTTAGACTAGCCAGACCCAAATCCTGCAGCTGTTCTTCGTATGTTTTAGTCTCCAGGCCAAGTAGTATTAAGAAGAAGCTCAGTCTGGCTATTTCCCTGATTCATGTGGCTGTCTAGTCTCTTTTTAAAAACCTCCAATGGGAGCACCCACAAAGTCTGAAGGCGAGCCATTCCGTGGATTAATTGTTCTCAGTGTTAGGAAATTTCTCCTTTGTTCTAGGTTGCTTCTCTCCTGGATTGGTCTCTGTTGAATGTTGAATGCCTTTGCACATCATTCTTAGTGGTGAAATCCAATTTTTTTTACTACCAGTTCTGTGGGCATGGCTTGGTGGGCATGGCGGGGGAAGGATACTGCAAAATCCCCATTCCCTCCCCACTCCTAGGGGAAGGATATTGCAAAATTTTCATTCCCTCCCCACTTTGAGGCCAGCCAGAGGTGGTATTTGCTGGTTCTCCAAATTACTCAAAATCTCCGCTACCGGTTCTCCAGAACCTGCTGGATTTCACCCCTGATTTTTCTCTTCCACAATACCATAAAATCAAAGGACTGAAATTAATCCCAAGGAGCAGAAATAATCGTTCTTCCAGTCTTTTAGATGAGAGTGGAATTTTTTTTTTTGAATGCCAGAATTTATGAGTCTTACCTTTTTATTCTATAACAAACAGCCATTAAGTTGTGTGCTCTGGCAACTCAGGTTAATTCTGTTCTTAAATGTCAAGACAGAAGAATTTTTGCCGGGTGAATTGGACACATTTGTCATTTCGCTCATCAAATATTACTGGTTTCCTCAATTGCCCCCAAATACTTTGTGTTGTTCTGTCTGTACAATTCACAAATGGGTAAAATTCCCTTGTAGGTTTTTTGTGTGTGTGTGTGAGTGAGGAGCAGGGCTTTCTGATTATTATTAGTAATAATAATAATTAGTAATAATAATAATAATAATAATAATAATAATAATAATAATAATAATAATAATAATAATAATAATTTGGAGTCTTCAAATACCAGTGGGAGGGCGGGATGATGTTATGATATCATAAATTTACAGAGTGAGGATTTGGCCCTTTTAGGTAGCCTTGGGGGACATTAAAGAATGAAATAATTTAACATCTTGGATCTGTAATAGATGAATGCCTCCTAACACTCTTGAGTGCCTAACAATGTGTCTAACAGCCAACAGTGTGCAGCGGTAGCCAAAAAAAGCCAATGCAATCCTAAATTGCATTAACAGAGGGATACAATCAAGTTCAAGCGAGGTACTAATACCACTCTATAAAGCCTTAGTAAGATCACACCTAGAATGCTGCATCCAGTTTTGGTCACCGCACCATAAAAAAGATGTTGAGACTCTGGAAAGAATGCAGAGAAGAGCAACCAGGATGATTAGGGGACTGGAGGCTAAAACATATGAAGAATGGTTGCAGGAACTGGGTATGGCTAGTCTAGTGAAGAGAAGGACCGGGGGAGACAGGATAGCAGTCTTCCAATATTTGAGGGGCTGTTACAGAGAGGAAGGGGTCAAGCTGTTTTCCAAAGCACTCGAAGGCCAGACAAGGAATAATGGATGGAAACTGACAGGGAGAGATTCAACCTGGAAATAAGGAGACATTTTCTGACAGTGAGAGCAATCAATCCATGGAACAGACGTTGCCTTCAGAAGTTGTGGGAGCTTCATCCCTGGAAGCTTTCAAGAAGAGACTGGACTGCCATCTGTCAGGCATGGTGTAGGGTCTCCTGCTTGGGTGGTGGGGGTTGGACTAGATGACCTCCAAGGTCCCTTCCAAATTTATTAATCTGTTTGTTTAATCTATCTATGGAGATTCTCAGCCATCCAGGTCCTGGCTGTCCCAAAGGAGCTTTTTTAAAAGGCAACTGGACTTTCTTGTTTTTTTCTTTTGAAGATGTTTCGCTTCTCATCCAAGAAGCTTCCTCAGTCCTGAGAATGATGAAAAGCAAAATGTTTACGCAGAAAAACAAAAGTCCAGTTGCCTTTAGAAAAAGCACTTGAGATTCAATTTGGTCTTTTAAAAAAGATGGAAAAATAGCTTTGTGGGTACCCATAAGTGGGAAGAGGCTGTATCGGAAAGACCAGCCACAGATTATTCCAGAGAGGCATAGATACAGAGGCGTAATAATACTTATTCTCCCCAATTACGCTTTTTAATTAGGTGCGATTTTCTAATTTCTTTTTTTTTCTCCTCTGGATAAAATCAATTTACCATTTCTATAATCAGCCAGAAAAACTGTCAGCATTCCAGAAACAACTTGTCTCCAATTAAAAATTATGAAGCAAGCATTTCTCAAAAGTTCTTTTTAATTGAGTAGGTATACTGGCACATCTGGGGAAACCCGAATCTGAGAGTTCCGGGTTTTCCCTCAGTAAATCAGAACCCCCAAAACCATCCCCTGACTCCTCTGTCAATCACAGGCTCCACCAGGGGTGAAATGTAAAATTTGTTCCAACCGGTTCTGTGGGCGTGGCTTGGTGTTGGGGGGGTTAATGTGACTGGGTGGGCGTGGCCAACACTTTTTAAAAAACTTTTTTTTTTGTTTGCAATTTTTTTTTTTTCCATAATAATTCCCACAATTTGACCAGTGTACAATACAATCACTTATCCAACAATCAGTCCTATACTCAAATTATACTCAATCAGGGCTGCTCGACTGCCACTCCCCCCTTTAATCCTTTCTTCCCTTCTCATCCTTCTTAAACTTCCCCCACCACCTTCTCCTCGCTTTCCTACTTCCCCTCCTCTTTCCCACTTCTCACTACCATCCTTTCTAACCCTCTATCTTCTCCTTCTTCTCCTCCTCCTATCCTTTCTTCTCCCTCCCTTCTTTCCTCCCTACCCACCTACCTACCTACTTTCTTCCTTCTTTACTCCTCTTTCCTTACCCTTTCCCTTCGGGAGTGTTTGCTGAGCAGTCCCGACATTACACCATTCCAACTTGTTTAATTCTACCATTATTCCTGTACAATGGCAACCAATCAATTTATAGTCTTCCCCTTCCCCGCCTCCTTCCCCCCCCCCGAGACTTCCCAGAACAGAATACAGGGTATTGTAACTAACAAACATAATCTAAAATATAACATAAAACATATTCCATTTCACACCATCACACTATCAATTCCCTTCTTTCTTAAACTAATACATAATAATTCCTAACTTCACTCAAAAACTAATTGATATTTTTTAATCTGATACTTATTTTGAATATAATCAATCCACTTCCTCCATTCCAAAATATATTTTTCTTGTGTACAGTCTTTCAAGTAGGCAGAAATTTTTGCCATTTCTGCTAAATTTGATACTTTACTAATCCATTCTCCAATTGTAGGTAAGTCTTCTTTCTTCCAATATTGTGCAATCAATAATCTTGCAGCAGTTATTAAATTCAGAATCAGTTTTGTCTCTATAACAGTGCAATCTGAGATTATTCCTAATAAAAGAACTGTGGAACAAACTTGATCTTCTTTTTCAAAATGTTCTGCATAATCCACCATATTTTAATCCAAAAGGCTTTAACTTTTTTGCAAGTCCACCATATATGATAATAGGTAGCATCCTCACAATCACATCTCCAACATTTTGCTTTCACATTTGGATACATACATGACAGTTTTTTAGGATCTAAATGCCATCTATAAAACATTTTATAAAAATTTTCTCTTAAATTTTGTGCTTGCGTGAATTTAACATTCCTCACCCAAATTTTTCCCCATGTTTCTAACATTATAGGTTGTTGAAAATTTTGTGCCCATTTTACCATACAATCTTTAACCAACTCCATTTCTGAATCAATTTCAACCAATACATTATATAATCTCTTTATATGCTGTTGACCTTGATCTTTTATTTGTTTTACCAGATTATCATCACTTTGCCTTATACCAATTTTCTGATCTATTTTCCATCTAGATTGCAATTGTCCATACTGGAACCATGTATAATTTCTTCCTTCATCCCTCAATTTCTCCCTAGATTTTTAAAAAACTTTTAAAAGCATTTTTTCTACAACCTCTTCAGCCGAAGAGGCTGAAACAAAAAAAAAAGCTTTTAAAGGGTTCTGGCAATTAGGCACTCAGCTGGGATCGTCAGAACCCTTCAAAAGCGTTTTTTTTTACAGCCTCTTTGGCCAAAGAGCTTGTGGAAAAAATGCTTTGAAAGGGTTCTGACAATCCCAGCTGAGCTGCGCGATCATCAGAGGCTTTTTTTTTTACTTTTAAAAGCATTTTTTTGGCTGAAGAAAAATGCTTTTAAAAGTAAAAAAAAAAAGCCTCGGATGATGGTGCAGCTCCGCTGGGCATGTGGGGGCAAGGCGAGGCCAGGGATTTTTGCTACCGGTTCTCCGAACCACCCGCCGCCATTGCTACTGGATCGGGCGATCCGGTCCGAACTGAGAGCATTTCACCCTGTGCTCCACTCACCATCCATCTCATCTCGAGACAGCACTCTGACCACTCCTCCTCCAGATGCAGGATCTTCCTGACCTTGACCGAAAGGAAGAATGACATTTTGTCTAAAACCAATCCCTCTACGAAAACCCACCCTCCTACTTTCCCACACAGGAGAAGGTAGCAGCGTGGAAGCTTCCGGCCTAACATGGCTTCCAAAGCTGACAAAAACATCTGTTTCTCTCTCTTTGAAAATTGAAAATGCTTTTTTTCTTTTTATTCACCTCTTTCTTTTTTTACATTCGAGAACTTGATTTTTTTGGGAAGGAGTATTAGTATAGAATAGTGGTTCAGGGGCTAAGAGCTGAGCTTGTTGATCGAAAGGTTGGCAGTTCTGCAGTTCGAGTCCCTAGTGCCGCGTGACAGGATGAGCTCCCGTTACTTGTCCCAGCTTCTGCCAACCTAGCAGTTCGAAAGCATGTAAAAAATGCAGGTAGAAAAATAAGAACCACCTTTGGTGGGAAGGGAACAGCGTTCCGTGCGCCTTTGGCGTTGAGTCATGCCGGCCACATGACCACGGAGACTTCTTCGGACAGCGCTGGCTCTTCACTTTGAAACAGAGATAAGCACCGCCCCCTAGAGTCGGGAACCTCTAGCACATCTGTGCGAGGGGAACTTTCACCTTTACCTATTAATATAGATCAGTGATGGCTAACCTTTTCCAGACCGCGTGCCCAAAATGCAATGCGTGTGTGGCTCCTGCGCATATGACCTGCCCCCCACGCATGTGTGCATACCTCCTGCACATGGCCTGCCCCATTGTGCATGCTCCCCATGTATGCGCACGCAGCCCTCCTGCATGCTCCCCACTCCCTGCGCATACATGGCAGAGACATGTTACTCTCATTTCTGTAACGTTTAAACTGGATTTAAACTACAATATCATTTGTATCCCTGTGCTTTATGTTGATTGCTTTTATTTAGTATCCTATTGTGATTTGTGTTGATTGCTTATTTCAGGGCTGTCAAACTCGCAGCCCGCAGGGCGGATGCGTCATCCGCTGGCCACGCCCACACCCAGTTTAGCGAAGGGGAGAAAAGTTGCAATATGTCACATGACGCCGCCGACATGACTTTGATACCCCTGGCTTATTTAGTATCCTGTGACTATGACTGAGTGTTGTATCTTATGATTTATGATGACCGTATTCAGGGGTGGGCTTCAAAAATTTTAGCAAGGGGTTATCTGGCTGGTTGCTGGGTCGGCCTCCTGCACCATGACGTGGGGGGGGGATGTTTTTGCCCTCCCCGGGCTCTGGAGGCTTTCCTTGAACCTCTCCAGGCTCTGAACTTCCAGTAGGCCCATTTTTCGCCCCCCCACACAAGCCTCCGCACATGCCCTGTACTTACCTGCATCCAAAACAGACCAGATGGGGACTCCTGGGAGGGGTGGGGTGGGCGGGGCCAGCCAGGAGTGGGATTTGGGGGTTCTGCAAACTGCACATGACCTTAGCTAGAGGTTCTCTCGAACCCCTGCGAACCCCCAGCAGCCCAGCCCTGATCGTATTTTATGATTATGATCATGATTTATCACTTGCTGCTTGTATGTACACTGAGAGTTTATGCACCGGAGTCAAATTCTTTGTGTGTCCAACCACACTTGGCTGACAAAGAATTCTTTTATTCTCTTATTATTATTGAGACCGCTGTGAGACAGATCCATCTGCATTCCTGTTTTAGACGTATTTTTTTTTAAAATTTGAATTTATATCCCGCTCTTCTCCGAAGACTCACAGCGGCTTACAATGTGTTAAGCAATAGTCTTCATCCATTTGTATATTATATACAAAGTCAACTTATTGCCCCCAACAATCTGGGTCCTCATTTTACCTACCTTATAAAGGATGGAAGGCTGAGTCAACCTTGGGCCTAATGGGTCTTGAACCTGCAGTAATTGCAAGCAGCTGCTGTTAGTAACAGACTGTCATACCAGTCTAAGCCACAGAGGCCAGTATTGATGTACATTTCCTAGAAAATGTTATCTCCAGGCCAGTTCCACCCCCACCTTCTCGTTCCCTGTGGGGGGAGGTCTCAATCCATCACCACCAACATGTTCCCATCTTTTGTCCTCCATTCAGGCTCGTCAGCGAAGTGGAAGAACTGACTGAATCCATCGACTCCCTCAAAAAGAAGCTTCTGGAATCCGAGCAAAGCCTCCGGAATCTGGAAGACAGCCGGATGCACCTGGAGAAGGAGATCGCCGTGAAAACCAATAGCCTTTTTATCGACCGGCAGAAATGCATGGCCCATCGTACCAAATACCCAACTATCCTGAAACTGGCAGGCTATCAGTAAGGGGTTGTCACTGGAAGTGAAGTGAGGAACCAGTTTTGGTCTCCGAAAGCTCTACTTTCCTAAAAACGTTGTTCGTGGCTTGAAGGTGCCATTCTGTAGTCTTGTAAATGTTTAACCCTTCTGGGATAAATTAAAATATAGAATTGTTGTGGAAGATATAGTTGGTTGGTGCCAATTTTATTTATTTATTTAACACGGTGTTTCTCAACCTGGACCGGTTTCTGAGGCGTGGACTTCAACTCCCAGAATTCCCCAGCCAATAAGGCTGGCTGGGGAATTCTGGGAGTTGAGGTCCACGCCTCGGAAACTGGTTTACATAGATTTAACTGATTCATATAGCCACCCCTCTCACTTTTACATGATTCTAGACAGCTAACAATAATATAAAGCGGGGGTCTCCAACCTTGGCAACTTTAAGACTTGTGGACTTCAACTCCCAGAGCAGGGCTGGCTGAGGAACTCTGGGAGTTGAAGTCCACAAGTCTTAAAGTTGCCAAGGTTGGGGACCCCTGATATAAAGTATATACAATGCACAATCTAAAATAAAAACAAAAGACATAGCGGCTGGATATTGTCCCTCCAACCTTCCACCCAGCCAAGATATAGGCTCTATCCCATTCCCAGGGCCCCAGACTTGTTCATAGTGTTCCTAAAGTTCCTGAAATGCTCTTAAAATTCTGAAAAAAAGACCTGTAAACTGTAAAGATGCAGCTAAAATCTCCTATTCATTATCAGCTGGTCTTAAGTCACCATATTATTCTGGTTTCCATAGTTGAGTAGCTGTTTCTATGGAGTTTGCAAAGCAAGTAACACCTCTAACCCTGTCCATCAGCCCAGAGCTGGGTGAATTTGGGGATCCCTAGTGATCCATCTTGATTAGTGATTGGTTGATAAAGGCTGAATTGTTCATGGAGGGAGATAATCTAGACCAGTTTCCTACACAGTGCAGGAAATAAAAGTGAGATATAGATGTAACAACTAAGTCACACAAAAATGGGTTGTTAGGCTGTTGGTTTGAGCGCCGAGCTTGGCAATTTGGTTGCAAACTTTTCGTCAACCATTTGAGGAGACATCGTCAATTTGCTTTGAGTTGTGCTCGTCTGTCAGAAACACAGGCCTTTTAATATCTGTTTATGAGATGCAAGTTAGTCTGAATGTTGTTTTTTTGGATATTTCTGAGTCATGGTCTGATTTCCGACTGTTTGATTGGTTGGCTGTTGCTCCTGAGCTGTAGTTAAGTACCATCTGTGTGATGCAGATTAGGATTAGAGTTGTTATCTGGGTGCTTCTGAGTTATGGTCTGGTTTGACTTGTTTGATAATTTGAGTGGCTGGCTGTTGTTACTGAGACATGGTCCAGTTTTGTGTGATTTAAAATGGGTTATAACCAGTGGTGGGATTCAGCCAGTTCGCACCACTTCGGGAGAACCGGTTGTTAACTTTCTGAGCAGTCTGGCAAACTGGTTGTTGGAAGAAATCATTAGGGTAGAGAACCGGTTGTTAAATTACTTGAATCCCACCACTGGTTATAACTATGGGTTATAATTTTGTTGCTGCATAGTGGGGTGTCTGTTTGTTCGTTTTCAATGCTACCTTTGGGATCATGGTTGATGTGGTTCTTTCATTCTCAGCGATTGGTAGACTGGCTCGATATCAATGTGTCTGTTTATTGACTTATTGGTGGAAAATATCCAAAGAAACAACATTCAGACCAATTTGCACCTCATAAAAAGGGATTTAAAGGCCTGTATTCTGACAGACGAGCACAACTCAAAGCATACAGACGATGTCTCCTCAAATGTTGATGAAACCTTTGCAACCAAATTGATAAGCTCGGAGCTCAACCAACAGCCTACCCACCAATCCGCGCAACTAATATTCAAACACATTTCATGGTGTTTTTTTTTAAAAAAATGCAAATCAACTTCATCTTGAGACTAAAAGTAAATGGTGGCAATCTCTGCCTTTTAGATAACCAGGGGAGGGGAAGGCAGGGAAGGAAGGGGAGGGCAGGGGAAGGGATGGAAGGTCAAGCAGCTCTTTCTTCAAACATCGTTATACCTCTATTGCACCTGTTTTTGTTTGCTTGCTTTGTTTTAATTGTTGATGTTGGGAGACACTCCTTGAGTCTATCATCTCTGCTTTTCCCTTTCTTGTGGTCTGCTTCTTACTGTGTTTTATGATCAAATTCATGTCCGTTTCTCCAGGATTCTGGCTCAGCTCGTACACCGAAGACTCAGACTCTTTGGGCAATGGGGTAAACCATCCCCTACCACAGGGGTGAAATGCTATTGGTTTGAACTGGTTTGAACTGGTTTGGGCGAACCGGTAGTAAAAAATGCTACCGGTTCGGCTGAATCGGTATTTCCAATGATCAGCTAGGTGACGATCAGCTGTGATGTGCATTTATATTCGCTAGAATCGTCGGATTTCCTGCTTACTAGCTAATCTAAATTGCGTGGTACAGCAGATACTCCTCCCCCCCCCACTGTTCTACTTACCTTTGCAGACTCGTAAGGCTTCAAAATGTTCCTTTCTTAGTGCACGCTCGGTAGTAGGCCCACAGAACTGGTAGCAGACTTCAGAGGATTTCACTGCTGTTGTTGTGACTCAGGCCCCAGTAGGTAGTAGGAAACTCAGTCCATGAAAAAACAAACAAACTTTATTTGAACAGCTGAAAATTACTTCATTTTCAGCATAGTTCAACTAAATTAAAGCAAATTCCTCCCAACCCTATCACCAACCTTGGTCCAATTAGCCAAACTGCCAAACGCCTTTCTTGGCAAAAGTTCAGAAGACACCGATACAAAATAAATGCAAGAAGACGAAGCTGCCAACGTTGTTTTCCGGCAAAGCTCAAACGCCGTTGCTGGTCTTTTAAGCCTTATGGGAGGGGCCAATCATCTCTTAGCCCTACTCCTGAGTCATCGTCGTCTTTGTTTGAGCTGTTCTTGCCTTCTGGCAGCTCTTCTCATGCGTGCATTAGGAACAGGCTCCTTCTGTTCCTCTGCCTCACTACTGTCAATCTCTGGAGGCTCTGGAGTCCGCACATCACTCCCCGATGGCTCTGGCCCCACCTCAGCCTTATCGCTGTCCGACTCTGTTGCCAGCTCTGCAGGCTGCTGGCGGACCACAACAGCCCTACCGCCAAACATATGATCTGTGCAAGGTTTACATGCTAAGCCGCACAGAAACAATCAATCCCCCATACTGCAAAGACTTCGCATCTCTCTAACCCTTCAGCTGTCTAAATTGAACAAATATTGCCTAAATTTTAATGTGGAGAGAATAAGGGAATTTATTTAAAGGAGCATTTCCATCCTGCTTTTCTGTCCACAAGAGCTCATGCGCATCACACACGATGAGCCATCAGGTTTTGGTTTTTTTGTTTTTTTAAAAAATGATTCTTAATGTTTGCATGCAGCCATGCTTTGTTTATTTATGAAATGTTTCAGTCAAAGGCAACTCTAAGCTTTGTACAAAAGCAACAGGCCTTTAGTAACAACTGTAGCCTGCTGTAAGGTAGCCAGGCACTACCAGTAGTAACAGGTGACTTCGGTGCAATCCCAAAACAATTGGAGCATCCCTTGAACACCATCGGCATTGACAAATTTACCATTGGTCAATTGCAAAAGGCAGCTTCACTGACATCCATCTGTCACAACATCAAACAATCCACATTTGCTTATCCCAGATCCTTGGGAAATTTATTATTTTTTCCTCTTTTTCCTTTTGGGGGTTATGTGTTTCAGATCATAAATCTGGTATGTTAGTTTGTATTCGTTTTTATTTTTCTTTTAAAGTTTTTTTAAAATAAAGATTTAAAGGTAGTCTCCGACTTAAAACAGTTCATTTAGTGACTGTTGAAACGGCACTGTAAAAACGGCACTGACTTATGACCATTTTTCACCCTTACGACCATTGCTGCATCGTGCATGGTCACGTGATCAAAATTCAGATGCTTGGCAACTGACTCACATTTATGACGGTCGCGATACCCTGGGGGTGGGGGGGGTTCACGTGATTCCCCTTTTGCAATCTTCTGGCAAGCAAAGTCAATGGGGAAACCAGATTCACTTAGCAACGGTGTTACTAACTTAACAACTGTAGGGATTCACTTAACAACTGTGGCAGGAAGGGTCATAAAATGGGGCAAAACTCACTTAAGAGATGTCTCGGTTAGCAACAGAAATGTTGGGCTCAATTGTCGTAAATTGAGGACTATCTGTAGTTTAGTGTAACCCAGGTTTGCCGATCATATGTGAGGCCCATGAGGTTGGTGGGCATAAATGCAGGATGGAAATGCTGCTTTAAATAAAGTCCTTTATTCTCTCCACATTAAAATTTAGGCAATTTTTGTTCAACTTAGACAGCTGAAGCGTTAGAGAGATGCAACGTCTTTGGAGGATTTTCCGATTCAGCAAGGCTGGCGAAGATAATCTAGTTTCTAACTTCAGTGGCTAGACTTGTATTCATGCGAAAGAAATATTGACACGAACGTCCATCTTTCTGAAATAATGTTACCGTCTTGCCTTAGGGTTCAATAACTATTTTATTAAAGTGTCTAAAGAATGTGGGGAAGAAATTAAACCTGAAATTGATCATTAATTAATTCTTCTCTGCATTCTCTTTTCTAAGTAACTTTAGGGAAACAGAACCAACTGATTTGTTTTCAGCGCTTCCAAAGTCCTACAGCTAATTTAACACCAGGCTGTTCCTTGCTGCGTGACAACAGCCCTGCCCGAGCTGTTGGAGTTGCTGGCTGGGTTGGCAATTGAAACCCCCAGACTGTTGGTCATGGGGGATTTCAATCTGCCATCAACTGGCGCGGCATCCTCGACTGCTCGGGAGTTCATGGCTTCCATGACGGCCATGGACCTGACTCAATTAGTTGATGGCCCTACCCACATCGGGGGAGGCACCCTAGACTTGATTTTTATCTCTGGCCAGTGGTTGAATGATCTGATTTTAAATGATTTAGTTGTCGAACCTTTGTCATGGTCAGATCATTTTCTCCTTCGTCTGGACTTTCAGACCGCTACCCACCACCGCAGGGAGACGGAACCAATACATTGGTTCCGTCCCAGGCGCCTGATGGACCCAGAGAGGTTCCTGATGGAGCTTGGGCCATTTCCTGAGAATCTGGCCCATGGCACGACTGAAGAGCTAGTCGCGGCCTGGGAACAGGCCGCGGCTGGAGCTTTGGACCGTGTCGTGCCTTTGCGGCCTCTGACCCGGCGTCGGTCTCAACCAGCTCCTTGGTTTTCCGAGGAGCTGAGGGAGATGAAACGCCAGAGAAGACGCCTAGAGAGTGCCTGGAGATCCAGCCGTTCTGAGTCTGACCGGACACTAGTTAGGTCATGTAGTAGGACCTACCTAGTGGCTTTGAGGGACGCAAAACGTTTTTACGTTTCCTCCCTCATTGCGTCGGCAGATAACCGCTCGGCTACCCTGTTTCGGGTGACCCGCTCTCTCCTTCAACAGGAGGGACGGGAGGACCCATTACAAGAGCGTGCCGAGGAGTTTAATGGTTATCTATACGATAAAATCGTTCAGCTTTGGGACGGATTGGATCAAAATTGGGTAGATCCAGGTGAGAGTTTCGAGACCCGTCTTGTTGAGACCGTTTGGGATAGTTTTGACTCTGTGACTCTTGAGGACATGGACAGGTTGCTGGGAAGGCTGAATGCCACCACATGTTTACTGGACCTGTGCCCCTCCTGGTTGGTGCTGGCCACGCAGGAGGTGACACGAGGCTGGCTCCAGGGGATTACAAATGCTTCTTTGTGGGAGGGGGACTTTCCCGCTGCCTTGAAAAAGGTGGTGGTGAGACCCCTCCTCAAGAAGCCTTCCCTGGACCCAGCTGTTTTAGGAAATTATCGTCCAGTCTCCAACCTTCGCTTTACGGCGAAGGTTGTAGAGAGTGCGGTGGCATGTCAGCTACCCCAGTACCTGGATGAAACTGTCTATCTAGACCCGTTCCAGTCCAGCTTTCGGCCCGGATACAGTACGGAGACGGCTTTGGTCGCATTGGTGGATGATCTCTGGAGGGCCAGGGATAAGGGTTATTCCTCTGCCCTGGTCCTATTAGACCTCTCAGCGGCTTTCGATACCATCGACCATGGTATCCTGCTGCGCCGGTTGGAGGGTTTGGGAGTGGGAGGCACTGTTTATTGGTGGTTCTCCTCCTACCTCTCTGACCGGACGCAGACGGTGTTGACAGGGGGGCAGAGATTGACTCCGAGGCGCCTCATGTAGGGGGTACCGCAGGGATCGATTCTCTCGCCTCTCCGCTTCAACATCTATATGAAGCCGCTGGGTGAGATCATCAGTGGTTTTGGGGTGAGATACCAACTGTACGCTGATGACACGCAGCTGTACTTTTCCACCCCAGGCCACCCCAACGAAGCTATCGAAGTACTGTCCCGGTGTTTGGAAGCTGTACGGGTCTGGATGGGGAGACACAGGCTCAAGCTTAATCCCTCCAAGACGGAGTGGCTGTGGATGCCGGCACCCCGGTACAGTCAGCTGCAGTTGCGGCTGTCTGTTGGGGGCGAGTCATTGGCCCCGATGGAAAGGGTGTGCAACTTGGGCGTGCTTCTGGATGGGCGGTTGTCTTTCGAAGACCATTTGACGACCGTCTCCAGGAGAGCTTTTTATCAGGTTCGCCTGATCCGCCAGTTGCGTCCCTTCCTGGACCGGGATGCCCTATGCACGGTCACTCATGCTCTCGTTACCTCTCGCTTGGACTATTGCAATGCTCTCTACATGGGGTTCCCCTTGAAGAGCACCCGGAGACTCCAGTTAGTCCAGAATGCAGCTGCGCGGGTTATTGAGGGAGCAGTTCGGAGCTCCCATGTAACACCTATCCTGCGCAGACTGCACTGGCTGCCTGTTGTCTTCCGGGTGCGCTTCAAGGTGTTGGTTACTATCTTTAAAGCGCTCCATGGCTTAGGACCGGGATACCTACGGGACCGTCTACTGCCATCCTCTATCTCCCAGTGACCGGTGCGTTCTCACAGAGAGGGACTCCTTAGGGTGCCATCAGCCAAGCAATGTCGACTGGCGGCCCCCAGGGGGAGGGCCTTCTCTGTGGGGGCTCCTACCCTGTGGAACGAACTTCCCCCTGGACTTTGACAATTACCTGACCTCAGGACCTTTCGCCGCGAACTTAAAACTTATTTATTCTGTCTTGCTGGACTGGCTTGAATTTTTAAAATTTTAAATTGATTTTATGGGTTTTAAATTTCTGTAAATTTTATAGGGAGATATTTTATTTAAATGTGGCCAATTGAATAAGTTTTTTAAGGGTTGTTCTTAGTATTGTATGTGTAGTTTTTGTATTTTATTCTGGCTGTGCACCGCCCTGAGTCCTTCGGGAGAAGGGCGGTATACAAATTAAAATATTATTATTATTATTATTAAACTATTTACTGAATCTGCACTACTATTAATCTTCTCATAGTTCCCATCACCAATATCACCTGATTTATATTGATATACAATATATATTGATATATATATTGTGTTGTAAATGTTGTACCTTGATGAACGTATCTTTTCTTTTATGTACACTGAGAGCATATGCACCAAGACAAATTCCTTGTGTGTCCAATCACACTTGGCCAATAAAATTCTATTCTATTCTATTCTATTCTATTCTATTCTATTCTATTCTATTCTATTCCGTTCCCATTCCCATTCCCATTCCCATTCCATCATGGAGGACACGACTTATTTGAGGTCTTAGTCTTCATGCAATTAAACGTAAATTGCTACTTGAGCTTGACTCAAAGAAGCCTTCATTTTTCTTTGGCTTCAATCAAAACAGATTCACCTGTAGTTACCTTGTGCCATGCTCCTTGTCCTGCTTCCTCTTCCTCACTCAGAGTCTTTCTCCCAGCCCATTCATAGATCAGTCATGGCAAACTGAACTCACCCATCGGAGAACCCAAGCAGTGTGCCCCTCCGTGGCTTAGCACATTGTGTAAACTTAGCCATTTTACGTTATGGAGAATTTATTATAGCTTAGCATGAATGATGTCTTGTGCACTTCGTGAATATAGACAATAGGGGCCTCTGGTGGCTCAGACTGGTAAGACAGTCTGTTATTAACACAGCTGCCTGCAATTACTGCAGGTTCAAGTCCCACCAGACTCAGCCTTCCATCCTTTATAAGGTAGGTAAAATGAAGACCCAGATTGTTGGGGGGGGCAATAAGTTGACTTTGTATATAAATATACAAATAGGATGAAGACTATTGCTAACATAGTGTAAGCTGCCCTGAGTCTTCGGAGAAGGGCGGGATATAAATGCAAAAAATAAAATAAAAATGTCAACATTCCAATATTTGAAGGGCTGTCCTGAAGAAGAGGGGGTCGACCTATTGTCTAAAGCACCAAAAAGCAAGACAAGAAACAATGGATGGAAACCAATCAAGGAAAAAAAGCAACCTGGGATTAAGGAGAAACTTCCTAACAGTGAGGACAATTAACCAGTGGAACAGCTTGCCACCAGAAATTGTGAGTGCTCCGTCAACGGAGGCTTTTAAGGAGAGACTGGACAGTTACTTGTCTGAAATGGTATAGGGCTGTGAGGGTGAACCGTTTCCAGACAGAGTGCCCAAAGCGCGTGCGGGCCCCCGAGGTCCCAAAATGCAACGGGCGTGCAGGGCCCACGCATGTGTCCACCCCCGCATGTACCCCATGTGTGCGCCCCCTGCATGTGTGCATTCTCTACACATGTGCCTGCCCCTGCACATGTGTGCGTGGCCCCCACATGCATGTGCCCCCCTCATGCACCTCCTGTGCATGTGTGTGCAGCCCCCTCGCATGCCCCCCACCCTCCACGCATGCGCACGTGGCCCCCACACGTACCCCACACCCCGCACATCGGCACGCCCCCATCCTGAACTTATGCATGGCAGAGACCCGATGACCAGCTGGCCAGCAGGAGGTGTGTGCGCCAGTGGTGGGTTTCAAAATTTTTTACTACCGGTTCTGTGGGTGTGACTTGGTGGGTGTGGTAGGGGAAGGATACTGTAAAATCTCCATTCCCTCCCAATCAGCTGGGACTCGGGAGGCAGAGAATAGATGCGTGTGGGGCCAGTCAGAATTTTTACTACCGGTTCTCCGAACTACTCAAAATTTCCGCTCCCGGTTCTCCAGAACTGGTCAGAACCAGCTGAAATCCACCTCTGGTGTGTGCATGTATGGCAGAGCTGAACTGGGGCAATGGCTCACATGCCTACAGAGGTTTAGTATTAGCCACAGATCACTTTTTATTTTATTTTATTTTATTTTGTCACAACATTATATACAAGCACATACAGTGAAAGGAAACAATAGGACAGGAACGGTAGGCACTTTTGTGCTCTTATGCTCGCCCCTTATAGTCCTCTCAGGAATGGGGTGAGGTTAATAGTAGACAGTTTTTGGTTAAAGCTTTTGGGAGTTTGAGAAGAGACCACAGAGTCAGGTAGTGAGTTCCAAGCGTTAACTGTTACAAAAGTCATATTTTCTGCAATCAAGATTGAAGCGGTTAACATTAAGTTTGAATTTATTGTTTGCTCTTGTATTTATTGCGATTGAAGCTGAAGTAGTCTTTGACAGGAAGGACATTGCAATAGATGATTCTGTGTGTTAAACACCGGTCTTGTCCTCGACAAGGACAAGTTTAACTTTCCACTTTTCCACTTTTTTCCTTTTACGAGGAAGCCCCACATTCCTTGTTTTGGGAAAGGTCAGCTCAAGAGTCCGAGAGGCTGCTCTCTCATTTTTTTTTTAAATTTGCATTTATATCCCGCCGTTCTCCGAAGACTCAGGGCGGCTTACAATGTGTCAAGCAATAGTCTTCATCCATTTGTATATTATATACAAAGTCAACTTATTGCCCCCAACAATCTGGGTCCTCATTTTACCTACCTTATAAAGGATGGAAGGCTGAGTCAACCTTGGGCCTGGTGGGGCTTGAACCTGCAGTAATTGCAAGCAGCTGCTGTTAATAACAGACTGCATTAGTCTGTTGAGCCACCAGAGGCCCTTTTTTTTTTTGCTAATTGACATGACTATCTTCTCACACGTACCCACCTCCACTCCGCTCACTTTCCAGTCTGCCAATGAACTCAGCAAAACAAAGCACTGTTGGTAAAACGATGCATAAAATATAAGCCTGCCAGATGTTGAAGCAGAATTAATGAACTGCAGCCTAAGCTGGAATGTCCACTCTTCTCAATTCATCGGCTAATAAAAAAACAAGGTACTAACCTCAGAAGACATTAAGCTTCTGCAAAGAAAACACAATTAGCACAACAATAAAATTCCACACACCCTTCTGGCTGTAATCTTTGGTCTCTGAACCAGGAGATTTCGACTTCTCCAGAGATCTGCCGACTGCTAACACGTGAACTAATTTATTGTTTGCATTAGAAGGACAATACCTTAGTGGAATGGCTTTTCTTTGCCCATGGGTTTTTTAAAAAAAATTATACATGCTTTTGAAATTTATATCCTCATATATTTCTGCACCGTATAGTACACAGGCTTTCTAGCCGTCCCGCATTTATTTATGTTATTCATAATGTGGATTTCACAATAACCTTACAACACACACATTTTCACACTTTAAAATCCCCAACTTTCCGGTGCAATTTTTAAAATGTTAGCTTTCAGTGTTAGCTCTTCTTAAAAGGTATCTCTGCTAACTTGGACAACTATCTGAGGGTGTCCTAAACATGACATGGGAGGGAAGTCAGCCCAGGAAGTCATGTCCATGCTCAGATTTTCAACTGCTTTTCTTCAGGGAAGACAACTTTATTGTCAGTTTAAATGTACACTAATCAGCATACATTAAAATGAAATTGCGTTTGATACAGCTCACAAAGGGATACCACCTCCAATACACCACACTACATAAACATGATCAAATAAATGAATACAAAATTATGTACATACCCGCATATATGACACAGAGAAACAACACAGTCTAGTTCAGATGTATACATGTACATGGCAAGAAAAACGAATCTCGCGAGTTTACCAGACCGATGGCGCATAGGGAACAAAGCTATTACCGAATCGGGGAGTCCTGCTAGAAATACTTCGAAACCTCCTCCCAGAGCGGAGCAACAGAAACAGATCACAAAATGGGTGTGTGTGGTCTGTCACAATGCTTTGAGCTCTAACCATATAGTGCTTATAAGCAGCATCCGGAATAACAGGAAGCGAGCTTCCTATAATCTTCTCGGCTCTCCTCACCACCAATCCAAACAGTGATGCAGTTTGTTAAAACACTCTCAATTGGGCCTCTGTAAAAAGTGGCCAGGACAGAAGGAGAAAGATGGAGGAGGAGGGCGCAATGACTGGGCAGCTGAAAGTCCAGGTGTGAAACCCAAGCCACCGTGCAATGGGGTGAGCTCCCATTACTAGCTCCAGCTCTTTCCAGCAGTTCAAAAGCATGCAAACGTGAGTAGATTAATAGGTACCACTTCGGTGGGAAGGTAACAGCATTCTGTGCACCTTTGGTTATAGGAATGCTGGCCAGATGACCCCAGAAAACGTCTTCAGATAACTCTGGCCAAGGAATGGAGATGAGCTTCGTGCCCTAGAGTCAGACATGACTGGATAGGGAGACCTTTACATTTACCTTTTTCAGGGAGGACCATCTCTTGGTAAAAGAAAGCTGTAGCAGTAACATTCTTTCTTCTTCACCTGGTCTAACTTCTAGCAGCACTTCCTTCATGAGCGGAGTGGAGAAATGCAGGTACGTTCTGCTCCCCGAATGCACCCTGCTGTGGAAAGGCGAGCGGAAAGACAATAAGAAGAAAGCAATTTTCGCACACTAACGAGCGCGGATGGGATCCCTCTGAATTGAGGCAATCAAGTTCAGCATCCACCAGAGTCTGGATAAAACAAGTCATTGCCATTCAATTACTCAGCTGTGGATGTCTCCTGCCGTTTCTATGGCTTTCTTTGTCCAGCTTGGAATAAGACTTTATCACAAGATTTCCCTAAGGTCTGGTTTTTTTTTTTTTTTAAAAAGGCAGATGTCGATAGCATCTGATAGCAAGGACAGGATCTGGATCTCAGGGGAAGTCTACTCCAGTGGTTGGCTCTGGTGGACTCAGGGCTGGGCTGCTGGGGGTTCTCAGGGGTTCAGGAGAACCTCTAGCTAAGATTCTGAGCAGTTCGTAGAACTCCCCAAATCCCACTCCTGGCTGGCCCCAACCCCTGCCCCTCCCAGGAGTCTCCACGCAGCCTGTTTTGGATGCAGGTAAGTGCAGGGGGCGCACGGGGGCTTGGGGAGGGCAAAAAATGGGCCCACCAGAAGTTCGGGAAGGCTATATACAGGCCTGTTTCCAGCCTCCAGAGGGCCTCCAGAACCTGGGGAGGGCAAACACCCCCTCCCCCGTGGCAGGAGGCTGACTAGGCCATGCCCACCCAGCAACCGGGCAGAAAACCCTTTGCTAAAATTTTTGACCAGCCAAACCTCTGGGTGGACTGGAGCCATTCCCAAGCAGCTGTTGTACATCCCCCCCCCGCCCAAATTCAGGGGCCAGGTTCTTTCCAAGGCTACTCCTGCTATAGTATTTGACAGATTTTTATTTATTTATTTATTTATTTTGTCATAACGGTATATATAAGCATAAGCATGAAATAACTATACGATATATAAGCATATATATAAGTATAAGCATGAAATAATTATACGAGTTGGATACGATCAAGGGGAACATTAGGACAGGGACGGTAGGCACGTTGGTGCTCTTATGCACGCCCCTTACAGACCTCTTAGGAATGGGGTGAGGTCAGTGGTGGGATTCAGCCAGTTCGCACCACCGGTTGTTAACTTTCTGAGCAGTTTGGTAAACTGGTTGTTGGAAGAAATTGTTAGGGCACAGAACCGGTTGTTAAATTACTTGACTCCCATCACTGGGTGAGGTCAATAGTAGATAGTCTTTGGTTAAAGCTTTGGGGATTTTGGTAAGAGACCACAGAGTCTGGTAGTGCATTCCAGGCATTAACAACTCTGTTACTGAAGTCATATTTCTGGAGTTATAATATTATAGTATTTCTGGAGTTATTATAATATGAAATATAATATTTCATATTATGGAGGCAACTTCTCAGCAACTTCAGAGAGGAGCAAAACCTCAGGTGCTCTTCTGTTTTGCTAGAAGGCCTGCCCTGCTTGCTTAGAAATTATGCAGGGATGATGGGTCATCATCAGTTCTAACTCAGTGAACAAAGTTGATCCGCCAATCGGGGAAGTCCACTTCTCTACATAGAATTTATGGGGTGGTGGTGGTGGGTTTAGCGGGCGATGGTTTCAGCCAGCCATTTGAGAGGCAGAGCTCCGTAAAGGCCTATTGCAATAACAGCTCAGATAAGGGACATAAACAGATTGCCCAGCTCTGCATCACTTGCCATATTTTTCTTTCCGAACCCTTGGCTCTTTCAGTTTGTAAACTCCTTAGAAGTTCTTCTGTGGGGCTCTGTGAAATGCCAACATCAGATCATTGCAGGTTCACAACAAAGATCAACCACACAACGTCCCTGATTTGTAGCATGCCAGTGGCCATTTACTTTGGGCACCCAGACTCCCAGCATACAGTATATCATTCTCTATCTGTGTGTCTATCCATCCATCCATCTATCTATCCATCATCTCTCTCTATCATCTATGCATGCCCCCCTCTCTCTCTTTCTCTCTCTCTCTTTCCATCCATCCATCCATCTATATCCATCCCACACTCTGGAACAAGCTTCCCCCAGGTTTACGCCAAATTCCTGACCTTCGGACCTTTCGTCGCGAACTGAAGACACATCTGTTCATTCGCGCGGGGCTGGCTTGAATTTTATCAATTTTAAATTTTTTATTAATAATTTTAAATGGGGTTTTAATCTATTATATATTTTAACTTCTTAGGCTAACTATAAAATAAGTTTCTTAATTGTATTTTAAATTGTACATTGTATTACCTGTTTTATTTTGCCTGTACACCGCCCTGAGTCCTTCGGGAGAAGGGCGGTATAAAAATCAACTTAATAATTAATAAAAATAAATAAATATCTATCCATCATCTCTCTCTATCATCTATGCATGCCTCTCTCTCTCTTTCCATCCATCTATATCCATCTATCCATCATCTCTCTCTATCATCTATGCATCTCTCTATCTCTCTATCCATCCATCTATCCATCCATCCATCCCTCCATCCCTCCATCTATATCCATCTATCTATCCATCATCTCTCTCTATCATCTATGCATGCCTCTCTCTCTCTCTCTCTCTCTCTCCATCTATATCCATCTATCTATCCATCATCTCTCTCTATCATCTATGCATCTCTCTCTCTCTCTCTCTCCATCCATCCATCCATCCATCCATCCATCCATCCATCCATCCATATCTATCTATCTATCTATCCATCATCTCTCTCTATCATCTATGCATGCCTCTATCTATCTATCTATCTATCTATCTATCTATCTATCTATCTATCTATCTATCTATCTATCTATCTATCTATCTATCTATCCATCCATCTCTCTCTCTCTATAGTTATCTATCCTATCTCTCCCTTTCCCTCTTTCCCTCTTCCTCATCTATCTATCCATCCCTCCTTATAGCCATCCCTCCTTCCCTCCCTCCCTCCCTCCTTCCTGCTTTTTATTTTTTTCTCATCTTCCTAGTTTACAGACTAGAGAGGTTTGCCACACCATTCCCACTTGCTAGCCACGTTTTAACCTGCCATGTAAGGTACCCTTGGATGTGATGAGGCCAGTCAAAAGGTTTCACTTACACCTAAAATGCTCCCAATATGCTAAATGGGTTCCAGCTTCCCAAATATCCCACCTTCATGGTTTGATGAACATGAGTTGCAACTTAGGATATTGCACCACCTCAATCTTTGAGAGTAGGAAGGAATTCCTTCCTTCCAGTTGTCATGAATTTATTTAATTTATATGAATTTATTTAATTTATATGAATTTATTTAATTTATATGAATTTATTTAACTCTCCAGGTTATTTATTTAATTCTCCAGGTTAGCAAAGTCACCACATCTTTAGTGCATGTGCAAATTTTGGTCTTAGACAACTTAGAACTACGCCAACTTCAGTCTGACCTAAGCATAGTACATAACATTATCTACCACAATGTCCTACCTGTCAATGACTACTTCCGCTTCAACCACAACAATACACGAGCAAATAATAGTTACAAACTCAAGGTAAGCCACTCCAAACTCGATTGCAGAAAATACGACTTCAGCTACAGAATGGTCAATGCCTGGAATGCACTACCTGGCTGTAGTTTCTTCCCCAAACCCTCAAAACTTTAAGCTTAAACAGTCTACTGTTGACCTCACCCCATTCCTAAGAGGTCTGTAAGAGGTGTGCATAAGCGGACTACATGCCTACCGTCCCTGTCCTAATATTCCTTTTTTTACTTACTCTTTTCATGTATCCAAATTAGATTTATACTTTTACCTGTTAACTCGTATATGATGGACAAAATAAATAAATAAAACAAATAAATGTTGTCTTGAGAAGCGAACGAAGGGCTGCTTGATCAGATGCTGCCTAGCCCCTGTCCTGCTTACGCTAAGAAAATGGACTGGCTTTTATTGCAAATCTCATTAGCGTAGTGGGGGACAGCATATGACGGTAAAAGCTGGAGAGGTAGCTGTGACCTGCTTTTTTAAAAAGGAATCAAAACCTATCAACCTTTATTAAGGGAAGCAATTATATAATTACAGATAACAGCTCTCAAAAGGTTTTAAATGAAGTCCAACAGATGAGTGATTTGTACCGAAGAGCACAGTGGAGCACCAAGGCCAATCTTTTTATTACGTTTTTTTTTTAGTCTCCTGGTTCTCACACTCTTCACCTGCGATAAAAGAACACTACGCCATCTCCATTACTGGTAACTGCTCCTAGGAGGAATTTGAAAGAAATTCTCAAGCATCCTTGATGCGAAGAGAAAAAAAAATTAATATTAGCCTGTGTTCCCAGAAAGAAGAAGAAAAAGATCCATTGGTTTGGATTCATCTCTGAGAAAGATCTACTAGCGGAGTGAAGGAGGGGTGGGAACCTGCAGGAGACCCTCTCATGAAGACACAGCCCAGCCTAGGGCCACTGCAGATGCATTTACAGTCGAGGTTGTAGGATATGAGAAAATTCAAAAATAAAATACTATGTAGGTATATAGGTTAGAAATGACATAAGTGGAGATTCAATTTTGCTTAAGTAGGAGGGTTGGACTGGATGACCTGCAAGGTCCCTTCCAGCTCTGCTATTCTGTTAATTTGTTAGACATGGTTCTGCTTTAAGATAGTGGAGAAGAGACATGCTGATAATGTAACAATGTTGTGTTAGAATAAATCTTCTTTGTTTGAGGCCCATTAGAAAGTGGCCCAGCTATGGGGACATTCCTTAATGGCAATAGAGATAAGGAAGAGCCATGCTTGCAAAATATTTTACTGGTAGAAAAAGGGAGGTATTGGTAGTAATAGGGAGGTGTTGAAGAACATGAAATTAGAGAAGGAGATGAGGTTGTCTCTGAAGGTGCTCCGGATTAGCTGTGATCGGTCACTGGATCCGATGTAGGAGGGGCATGGGGGGCATAGGGATAGGGAACTATAAAATGTGATGCTTTTGAAACTTCAGGTGTGGCTTCCTGGCTCAAACTCCTTGTTGAGATCTGCTGGGATACCACCCTATTTTGCAAAATAGATTTTAATAAAGTCTCTGTCAGGGTTCCAAGGAACACCCTCAACCAAATAAAGCTCTGAGGCTTGAGGTTCCTCAAAGTTCCAATTTATTAGAGATGTCATGTTGACACAGCTGGGAAAATCCGAAACTGAAAGCTTCCAAGTTTTCCACACCCAGTTGACAGTTCACAGCCCTGCCCCACACCCGCAAGTTCATCACATTGTCCAATCAACTCTTCACACTCAATTGGATACAATCTTCAGGCAGTCTCTGTCAGACGCAGGATGTCCTTGAATACGGAATGTTGTTATGACTAACTTTCTACCGCTCCAACAACAACCCCCTCCCAACTTCCCCAGCTAAAATATGTGGCAGTTAAGAAGCAAAAAGAATATTGCCTTCCAAAACTGACAGTCTCTTTGTTTTCATCGACCCATGCTTGTTGGCTGAATTCATTTCCAGCAAGGTGGTCTGTGAATTTGGACATTCCTGATTTGCTTCACAAAAGAAAAGAAAAACAACAGTAAAGTAAACGCAATGCACAAAGAAATTAGGTTGAACTAAAGCCAATGCTGCTGTCTAGAACAGGGGTGTCAAACTCGATTTCATCGAGGGCCACATCAGGGTTGTGTTTGACCTTGGGGGGGGCTGGGGGGTGTGTGTCCAGCTCAATATCACTTGTGTCGGCGTCTGTGGTGGCCTGAGGGCTCTGCCAGCAAAAATGGAGCTTGGAAGGGCAGCGTGCGGCCCTCCTGAACTCTGTTTTTGCTGGCAGAGGCATTGCAGGCTGGTCCTTCACTGTTCCCCAAGGCAGTCCCATGGGTCAGATCTAAGCACCCTGTGGGCCCGATCCAGCTCGCGGGCCTTGAGTTTGACACCCCTGATCTAGAACATCAATGCTTCTTTTCGAGTTTCAAAAAGAGCACAGTCAAAGTAGCAAACTGTTGGCTAACGGGTGGAGTTACCTACAAGGAGACCATTTTGCAGCTGCCCAACTCTTGCAAGGTTGGACCAGACCAGGAAAAAGTCTTCACAGGAATATTGGAGCAATTCTTTATGGCAGAGTCTCCCAACCTTGGCAACTTTTAAGATGTGCGGACTTCAACTTCTAGAATTCCCTAGACAGGAATGATTAGGAGACTGGAGGCTAAAACATATGAAGAATGGTTGCAAGAACTGGGTATGTCTAGTTTAATAAAAAGAAGGACTAGGGGAGACATGATAGTAGTGTTCCAATATCTCAGGGGCTGCCACAAAGAAGAGGGAGTCGGGCTGTTCTCCAAAGCACCTGAGGGTAAAACAAGAAGCAATGGGTGGAAACTAATCAAGGAGAGAAGCAACCTAGAACTAAGGAGAAATTTCCTGACAGTTAGAACAATTAATCAGTGGAACAACTTTCCTGCAGAAGTTGTAAATGCTCCAACACTGGAATTTTTTTTTTTAAGGATAGACTTCAACTCCCACAATTCCCCAGCCAGGATGCTGCTGGAGAATTCTGGGAGCTGAAGTCCACACATCTTAAAAGTTGGGAGACATTGAGCTGGAGAATTTTGCAACTCTGCTTGCTTTCTACTTGCCCTTCCTCTTATACTTCCTTGAATCAGGGCCAGGGCCAGATTGAGCCTCTTCTGAATACTACTTCATACAAAGGCCTGGAGACTAAAACATGCGAAGAACGGCTGCAGGATTTGGGTTTGGCTGGTCTAAAGAAAAGAAGAATTAAGGGTAACATGAAAGCATTTGAGGGGCTGCCACAAAGAAGTGGGGGGTCAAATTATTCTCCAAAGCACCAGGAAGGCAAGGCAGGAAACAATGGATGGAAACTAACCAAAGAGAGAAGCAACCTGGAATTAAGGAGAAACTTCCTAACAGGGACAACAATCAACCAATGGAACAGCTTGCCACCAGAAATAGTGGGCACTCCAAGAAGAGACTAGATAGTCATTTATCTAAAATGGTATTGAAAGAGAAACCCCAATATAGATAACCCCAAGATCAGATATTACCAACGTGTATAAAAGTCAATGTGTCACTTAACAAAGCAGAAGTATACCATTGGGCAGGTACGTGGTATTGCAAGCTTTCGGGAAAGTGCAGAAATATTTCTACAAACTGTTCTTTGTGACCTGTTCCAGTAACTATGTGGCAAAGAGGAGGGGGCATCGGGAGTAACACGTGTATCCAGAAGGTGTATGATAAGAGTAGTCCATATATGGGCTTTTGTTTGTTTCAACCAATTAGGATAACTTCTTCTTTTTTTCTTATGGCAATGTCTGTAACCAAAAAGTATAAAAGATTATGTTTAAGCCATGCTCGATGCTCAGACCTTTGTTTTCCACCCGAGTGGGGGTCTGTGTCCTATTTGCGCAAATAATAAATCAATTCTTGTTTCTCAAATCCTTTGTGGTCTTCTCTCCTCGCTTTAAGACGTAAGTTTTCTACAACAGTATAGGTCCATGATGGCGAACCTATGGTACGCATGCGAGAGGTGGGCATATAGTGCCCTCTCTGTGGGCACGCAAGCTGTTGCCCCAGCTCGGCTTCGCCGTGCATGCGTGTGCGCCTCCCGCAAGCCAGCTGGTCTTCAGGCCTCTGCACGCATGCATGGGGGTTGGAGCACATGCGGGGGGGCCCCGCGCATGCATGTGTGTGTGTGTGTGGTGGTGGGGGCAAATGTGGGGGTGCACACATGCATACATTTGGTGCACGCTTTGGGCACTTGGTCCAGAAAAGGTTAGCCATCACTGGTATAAGCTCTTGTCATGTCCCACTCCTCCGCTGACGGCCGGGTTGGGGAAGTCCGTATCAGGCGTGCCTCTGCAGCTCTGCCAAAGTCCTATCAGAGTTCTCAAGGCAGGCAGGAGACCAGGAAGTGACTTCAGCAATCCAAGGTAGACTTTGCCTGACTTAGAGAATGCCAGAAAGCAGATCCTTTATATAGGCCATGGGGTGTGGCTCCATGACTCAGCACTTATCCAGGCCTGCCCCTCCCTTCCTTTTGCTGACGTCGCCTCTCAACTCTCCTGAAGCGAGGATCTCTCCAGGCTCCAGCTGTTGGCAATTCACATTCCTCAGGCTCACATGCTGTGGGGGAGGGGGAGGGGTCTAGTTGCTCCGTTTGCCTGGGCATGGAGCCAGGACTGGGGGCTGGAGGCACGTCAGGCTCCTCTTCTTGCTCGGTCTGTCTGGGCATGGTGCCAGGGCTGGGGCCTGGAGGCATGCCAGGACATTCCTCAGCGTTCGGAAGGAGATAAGAGGGGCCCGGCTGCGGGGAAAGCGAGCGAGACACAATAGCTCTGGACTAGAAGACCTCCAACCTCCCTTTCAGCATTCTTATTCTTATTCTTATTCTTATTCTTATTCTTATTCTTATTCTTATTCTCTTTTTCTTTTTCTTATTCCATTCTATTGTACTTTCCCAGGACTGAATAAGCTTTTGCCCCTCTTGTTTCTGCAGTGGCTTCTGAATATCCCTTTCGTGGTCATCTCAATGGGACCCTCTGCTGTCCTGCCATACTATATGGATGGAAGCATCTGCTGGCAGGTTAAAAAAGTCAAAATGGCAGCTGCGACCACGTGTCCCTTTTATAGACCTTGAAAATAATGGATGATCCTGTGGGCAATTTGTAGAAATCGTGGTTACACTGGACTTCACCATTTGGAGAAGTGTCAGTCCTCCTTTGAAGTGAAGGACTGCAAGTTCAATGCTTCCCACCCTGGGGAAGAGTGGATGGTGGGAGGCGTAGTCCCTATTTCTCTAGATCTACCTGGTAGAAGAAGCTTGCTTGCTTAGCAATTTTGCAAAACTCCTCTGGGCCGCGGAAACAGATTCTTCTCCTGTCTCTGCCTCCGGTGACCTTGGTCAGTTGGTTAGATTTAAGAACATTGCAGGTCCATCTGAGAAGAATTTCAATGAAGCAATTTATGGGGAAGTTAATTGCTGAATTATAACACAACCCAAGAAGTCTTCCGCTAAAGGGCAAGCGTGTGAGCAGCAGCTTCTACCAAAGGTGTTCTGAGGTTCTGCACATCAGCCATAAGACCAGAAAGCCCTTCTCTTGCTGCAGGATGCACTTTGCTGAGAATGGGCCAAAAAACTCCTGGTGGAGCCGACTAAACAGGAGGTCAGTCCTGAAGCTGGCCTGACTGAGGCCATTTTGAGACTTCAGCGCTGACACACCGATGAAGAGGAAAAGGTGGGGGGGGGGCGGGAATAGAGATAGTTGGGGTGTTGTAGCGGTGATGAAATCCAATTTTTTTACTACCAGTTCTGTGGGCGTGACTTGGTGGGCGTGGTGTGGCTTGGTGGGTGTGGCTTGGTGGGCTAACCCTAACCCTAATCCTAACCTCCTTCTCCTTCGGGAGAAGGGCGGTATAAAAATTGAATAAAATAAAATAAATAAATAAACCCTAATCCTAACCCCTAACCCCAACCCCTAACCCCTAACCCAGAGGTTCCCAATCTTTTTCGCCCGCGGCTCCCCCGGAAATCCGACCTGCAACTGCGCATGCGCACCAGACGCGCCCGCGGCTCCCCGGAAATCCGACCTGCAACTGCGCATGCGCACCAGACGCCCCAGAAATGGCGCATCAGCGCCGGACCCAGCGGGCGCAGATATTCCGCGGCGCCCCCATGACGATAGCGCGGCTCCCTGGGGAGCCGCGGCTCACAGTTTGGGAATCACTGCTCTAACCAACTCCAGGGCAAGGATACTGCAAAATCCCCATTCCCTCCCAACTCCTGGAGGAAGGATATTGCAAAATCTCCATTCCCACCCCACTGCAGGCGAAGGATACTGCAAAATCTCCATTCCCACCCCAATCGGGGGTCAGCCAGAGGTGGTATTTGCCAGTTCTCTGAACTACTCTAAATTTCCGCTACTGGTTCTCTAGAACCTGTCAGAACTTGCTGGATTTCACCCCTGTGTTGTAGCCAAAACAAAATACTTTCTCTTGGGAATCAAGGATGTTCCTGCAAGTGCTCGGAAGGAGGGGACTGGAATCACCTAGCAACGGGATAATATCCTGATTGGACCAGGCGATTGATTGTTTTGAGAAAGCGAAGAACTTGTACTTTTAAATTAGGTGAAAACCGCAGGAATACTCAGAGCCGGTTTTCACCAGCCTGTGCCAATATGACATATCCAAAAAAAACCACCTTATCCTTTGATGAATCTACCTGCCTCAGAGTTTGGTTTGCTGCGGGTATGTGACTTGGAACCCTGACATAGGAGCAATAAAGTGAAGCTCACATGCACTATCCCCCACTCACCCAGGGACCCAGTTCAGAAGCGAGAATATGTGGGATGCAACGACAGGATGAATGAAGGTGAGGGTTATAGCAGTTTCTCTTCTCCTATCTCAGCTGCCTTCTGGGTCTCGGAGTCCGAGTGGGCTTAAAGCAACATTTAGTTCTAACTAGCTCTTGGCCATGAACTTGGAAGTTCCTTACCTCCTGGCTATTGATCTGGTTTCTCTCTCTCTCCCTCCCCCCTCGCAACTTTGTCTTTCTCCCTTCCAACTCTTTTTTTTCCCAGTTGTGCACAGCATCTGGAAAAAGGACACGTTTTTCTTGCAAACTGTGCATGCACACACATTTGGGGAATGTAAGCTGAATGTTAGGAGCTCCCCCCATGATGCCTGTCAGTCAAGAGGGGAGCGATCCATCAAGGAGGTAATTAATTATCGTCCTGTGGTGACTCACTGAACCTGCAACCTATAAACATCCACTCAAAACTGAATGTCTGTGCCATGAGAATTAGACCCTCCCCCCAAAAACTGACGGCTAACCAGCTGGAATGAGAATGTCTGCAGGTGTGTGAGGTTGTCATACAGACTTGTGGAAGCAATGTGTTCTTGGTGCCAAAAGAAAAGAATTTAACTCCTCGGAGGTTTCATTTCAGTCTCTTCCATCTTCTTCCAAAACAGGCTTCTCTAGCTTGGTTGATGATATTTCAACCTTTTTTGGTGCTCAGGATAATGTTGCCCCACCTTTGCAGCTTGGCAGCCTCGCTCGGGGTGAGGGGTGGGGGAGAGGGGAACTGGGGCAAGCACTCTAGGGCAGGGGTCTCCAATGTTGGCAACTTTAAGCCTGGAGGACTTCAACTCCCAGAATTCTAGGAGTTGAAGTCCACCAGGCTTAAAGTTGCTAAGGTTGGAGACCCCTGCGCTAGTGCACGCACGCACAGCCCTTGTGTGTGTGAGTGGAGGGCCGTTGCGCACACACGCAGCTCGACTTGCACGAGCGGTGGGCTGCCGTACGAGCGAGAGTGCCTCACAGCCCACCGCTTACACAAGTTGAGTTGCACACGTGTGTATGTGCGCTCTGGCCAGCCACTCAGGCAGCCCAATTCTGAATAGGCCACATAGTAGTAGTTGGCTGTTGCTCAGGGGTTGGGGACCCTTGGATTAAGGCAGGGGTGAAATCCAGCAGGTTCTGACAGGTCCTGGAGAACTGGTAGTGGAAATTTTGAGCAGTTCGGAGAACCGGCAAATACCACCTCTGGCTGGCCCCAGAGTGGGGAGGGAATGGGAATTTTGCAGTATTCTTCCCCTGCCACGCCCACCAAGCCACTCCCATGGAACCAGTAGTAAAAAAAATTAGATTTCACCACTGGATTAAGGGACAGGAATCCCCCTTTCTCTCCAAATGAGTCAGACCAACAGGCTATCTCTATGTGACTTTCCTTAACAAAACTTTTTGTTAACATGAATAAATCCCACCCAGCCACAAAGACATCTTATTCTAATTCTATTCTATTCTATTCTATTCTATTCTATTCTATTCTATTCTATTCTATTCTATTCTATTCTATTCTATTCTATTCTATTCTATTCCATTCCATTCCATTCCACTCCACTCCACTCCATTCCAAATATTCTATTCTATTCTATTCTATTCTATTCTATTCTATTCTATTCTATTCTATTCTATTCCATTCCATTCCATTCCACTCCACTCCACTCCATTCCAAATATTCTATTCTATTCTATTCTATTCTATTCTATTCTATTCTATTCTATTCTATTCTATTCTATTCTATTCTACTATTCTATTCTATTCTATTCTATTCTATTCCACTCCGCTCCATTCCAAATATTCTATTCTATTCTATTCTATTCTATTCTATTCTATTCTATTCTATTCTATTCTATTCTATTCCATTCCATTCCACTCCACTCCACTCCATTCCAAATATTCTATTCTATTCTATTCTATTCTATTCTATTCTATTCTATTCTATTCTATTCTATTCTATTCTATTCAGAATAGAATAGAGCTGGAAGGGACCTTGGAGGTCTTCTAGTCCAGCCCCCTGCTCAAGCAGGAGAACCTGTACTATTTCAGACAATTGGCTCTCCAATTTCTTCTTAAAATCCTCCAGTGATGGAGCTCCCACAGCTTCTGAAGGCAAAACTGGTCCACTGTTTAATTGTCCTCACTGTTAGGAAGTTTCTCTTTAATTCCAGGTTGCTTCTCTCTTTGGTTAGTTTCAACCAGTGTGGTCTAAACTGTTTCGGATGCCCATGAAAAATGGGCGGCGTGCCAGTCGCACATCCCGGCCGCCATCTTGGCTCTTTTGACCATAACCCTATAGACGTCCCTGGTGAGAACAGAATTCCCAAACACCTGGAACCTATCAGGTTGCTTGCTTCTGATTTAAGCAGCGCCTTTTGGAGACGTTATTAATTGGTGCCGTCTTCAATTTTTTTCTCTTTTTAAAATATGCTGTGTATTTGCAAAAAAACAACAACACCCAAACAAACAAAAAAATAGCCATAGGCTCCCTTCTGGTCTCCCAAAAGAACAAAGAATCTTCTGAAGTGCTTGTGGAATATAAAAAAGCAGATAAATATTCACAGTTCATAGAAACATGTTTGCATCCAAATGTAACAGTGGGAGAAGCATGTAAATAATGCAGAGGGTTCCTGTGCTTTGTTGAGCTCATTTTTATTTATTTGATTTTTTTTTTGGTCCCATCTTTATTATTTTCCATGAATAATTCAAGGCAGTGAGCATACCTAATACTCCTTTCCTTTGTTTCCCCCACAACAACCACCTTGTAGGCAGGTTAGGCTGAGAGTGACTGGCCCAAGGCCCAAGGTCACCCAGCCATGTTTTTCATGCCTAAGGCAGGATTAGAATTCACCGTCGCCTGGTTTCCAAGCCAGCACATGCTCTTATTACCCACTGCTGATACTTAAATTAGGGTCTCCCTTAGAACAGAGGTCTCCAACCTTGGCAACTTTAAGCCTGGAGGACTTCAACTCCCAGAATTCTGGGAGTTGAAGTCCTCCAGGCTTAAAGTTGCCAAGGTTGGAGACCCCTTGTTCTGTCCCCCCTTGTCTCCATCCGAGCGATGGCTTAATTAGCCGGCACTATCAGCTCTGGCAGCAAACTAGCGAGCGTCTGCCAAGTGTCTCTGTTATCTCCCTCGACGCCGATGAGTCACCCAGGAACAAACTGTACTTCAGCTCTTAGTTAAGCAGTTGATTTGCCTGCTACGGAGAGGCACAGCAGCTCTTGCTGCCTTTATATCCTGTGGGGTGTGGCTCCATGACTCAGCACTTCCTAGGCCTGCCCCACCCCTGCTTCTGTTGTTCCCGCCTCTCCTGCCTACGAAACCTAGGGTCCAGTCAGGTCTGATTGCCATCAGCTGGGTCTGAAGGCGTAGCCTGGGGGGGGGGGGAAGAATCAGGGGACGGAGGCCTCATTGTCTCTTCCACCTGGCCTGCCTCTGGCTCCTGGAGCTGAGCCAGGGAAGCCGGTGCTCCCGAGGTAAGCCCTGATGGCCCTTCACCCTCACTTTCCAAGTCACTTTCTGGCAGGGGGCCCAGCTCGGGGGGGGGGGCACAGACACAACACCCCAGCTTAGAACATAGAATGTAGAATAACAGAATTGGAAGGGACCTTGGAGGTCATCTAGTACAACTCCTTATTCAGGTACGAAACCTTATACCCATGATGGGGAATTTATGGCACTCATGCCCAAAGTAGCACATGGAGTCCTGCCTAGCTCCACCATGCATACGCATATGCCTCCTATTATATTCTGTGGGTTCCGTAATAATTGAGGCTCCACAGATGTTCACACATAGTGTTTATTTTTAACTCACAGAGACCAGCAACAACACAAGAACAGCGCACCTGCTTTGACAGCCCTTTTATACTCGGCTGTCAAAGCGGGAGCCAATCAGAACAGAACAAGAAACCATCTCCACCACTAGGGGCCGCCACTGCCAGTGCAGGACATAACACCTCCTGCTGGCCAACTGGTCTTAGGGTCTCTGCCACGCATGCGAGGGGGGTGGGGGACATGTGGGGCACATGTGCACACATGCATGGTGGGGGATGGGGGTGGGGCATGGGGTGCATGTGCGGGGTGCTCACATTGCATTTTGGGGGTTCACATGCATGCACCTGTGCAGGGGATGTGCACACATGCTTGGGGGTGGGGCGCATCATGGGTGAAATCCAGCAGGTTTTGACAGGTTCTGGAGAGCCGGCAGCGGAAATTTTGAGCAGTTCGGAGAACCAGCAAATACCACCTTTGGCTGGTCCCAGAGTGGGGAGGGAATGGGGATTTTACAGGATCGTTCCCCCAGGAGTGGGGAGGGAATGGAGATTTTGCAATATCCTTCCCCCAGGAGTGGGGAGGGAATGGGGATTTTGCAGTATCCTTCCCCTGCCACGCCCACCAAGCCACACCCACAGAACTGGTAGTAAAAAAATTTGGATTTCGCCACTGGGGCGCATGCGTGGGGGGCGCTCGCATTGCATTTTGGGGGTCCAGGCACGCGCTTTGGGCACTCGGCACCGAAAAGGTTAACCATCACTGCCCTGTCCCATTTCAGACAAATGGTTTTCCAGTCTCTTCATAAAAGCCTGCAGTGATGGAGCACCCGCAATCTCTGGTGGCAAGTTGTTCCACTGGTTAATGGTTCCCAACTGTCAGGGAATTTCTCCTTAGTTCTAGGTTGTGTCTTTCCTTCGTTGGTTTCCCTCCATTGTTTCTTGTCCTGCCTTCTGGTGCTTTGGAAAGCTTTTTTGGCCAGACTGCGAGGGAATTCCCCAAAGCATTAGTCCTCCACTTACAACCATTCATTTAGTGACCGTTCGGAGTTACAGTGGCATTAAAAAAAAAGTCACTTTTGACATTTTTCCACATTTGCAGCATCCCCATTGGTCACGTGATCAAAATTCAGACGTGTGGCAACTGACTCATACTTACGACGGTTGCAGTATCCTGGGGTCATGTGATCCCTTTTGGTGACTTTCCAATAAGCAATGGGGAAGCCGGATTCACTTAACAACCGTGTTACTAACTTAACAACTGCACCAAGAAGGGTGGCAAAACCCACTTAATAAATGTTTCACTTAGCAACAGAAATTTGGAGCTCAATTATGGTCGTAAGTTAAGGACTATCCGTTTAGTGTCTCAAGCCACTATCATGCTAAGACACTGGAATGGGAATGTCAATTGATCTGGAATGGATAGAGGAAGTGTACCAGCAAACGGTTGGGTTTGATTTAAAAGGTTGACTCAGCCTTCCATCCTTTATAAGGTAGGTAAAATGAGGACCCAGATTGTTGGGGGGCAATAAGTTGACTTTGTATATAAATATACAAATGGATGAAGACTATTGCCTGACATAGTGTAAGCCACCCTGAGTCTTCGGAGAAGGGCGGGATATAAATGCAAATAATAATAATAATAATAATAATAATAATAATAATAATAATAATAATAATAATAATAATAATAATAATAATAATAATAATAATAATAATAATAATAATAATTCATTTGCCCATTGGCTAATATTTAAATCAGAGTTTCTGAACTTTGGCAACTTTAAGGCTGGTGAACGTCAACTCTCAGAATTCCCTCTCGGAATTCGTGGCTGGGCTGGGGAATTCTGGGACACCTTAAAATTGCCAAGGTTCGGAAACGCTGATTTAAACAGGCCCGCTGCATTGTCTCTCATGCTGCAGAAAGATATGCAGGACAGAACAGGATATTGGGCTGCCTGCAAGGAAAGTCAAAAAACTCAAGATGGCAGCCATGGCAATGCAATCCTAAAATGCATTAACAAAGGGATAAAATCAAGATCAAGAGAGGTACTAATACCACTCTATAAAGCCTTAGGAAGGCCACACCTAGAATACTGCATCTAGTTTTGGTCCCCACACTGTAAAAAAGATGCTGAGACTCTAGAAAGAGTGCAGAGAAGAGCAACCAAGAGGATTAGGGGACTGGAGGCTAAGACATACGAAGAACATTTGCAGGAACTGGCCATGACTAGTCTAGTGAAGAGAAGGACCAGGGGAGACAGGATAGCAGTCTTCCAATATTTGAAGGGCTGCCACAGAGAGGAGGGGGTCAAGCTATTTTCCAAAGCACCCAAAGGCCAGACAAGGAATAATAAATGGAAACTGAACAAGGAGAGATTCAACCTGGAAATAAGGAGGAATTTTCTGACAGTGAGAACAATCAACCAATGAAACAGAAGTTGCCTTCAGAAATTGTTGAAGCTTCATCACTGGAAGCTTTCAAGAAGAGACTGGACTGCCATCTGTCAGAAATGGTGTAGGGCAGTGGTTCCCAACCTTTTCTTGTTTGAGGCACCCTTGGAAAGCCTTTCAAAAGTTCCCGGCACCCTTATAAGAAAATAGATATTTAAAATCTCCGTAGCTCAAAAGTTCCCGGCACCCTCAAAAGATCTCACGGCACCCCTTAGTGCCGCGGCACACTGGTTGGGAACCACTGGTGTAGGGTCTCCTGTTTGGGCGGCAGGTTGGACTAGATGATCTACAAGGTCCCTTCCAACTTCGTTAATCTGTAAGAGGGAAAGAGCTTTGACTGAATGCGTCGGGTTCCAGTTTTCACTTTTTCGACCAGCCGCGGGTGAAAAATCCAGGCCAGAAAGAAGCAATCAGCGGGGTTCTCAAAATACCACCCCCCCCTCTGTTTAAATACTGGAAAACCTTTCCTTTGCAGCTTTAATTCATTGGGTTTGGCCATGGCAACTGGGTTAATCTACATGTCATAAATAAATGCAGAGAGATCACTTTCCAGCAGGCCTTTCGTTCTCGGGCTCGGTGCACTTGAGGGAAAGTATTACCTGCAAACATTGTACAGCAGCTTCTCATCAATTTTATTAATCACCTCAGTTCCTAGCAGGGTTAACCCTCCCCCCCCCTCTTGCTTGTAGTGCTTGCTAGAAAAATGGGGCTTGATGAGATTAGAGTCCTGCCAGGCAACTGGCAAGCTACAAGAGTGCAGAGGCTTTGCAAAAGGTTAATGCCACAAAGCAGGAAGGCAACTTTTCAAAAAGAAATGTGGGAAGCCCCCTCCCCCTCCTAGAAGAATGAAATATTTTGAGGGGTATTAAAAAGGAAAGATGTTATATTTCCCCAAAGGAGAAATGGAGAAACGTGCTCGTAAAAGACAGAAAACAGACTCAGTCTTTCTTAATAGCTCCCAGAAGATTTTCTGTGCCCACTGAGAAAGATTGGGCCAGCCTATTCAGAAACCAGCCCCAGTTTCCCTGCCCCAAGCAGAAACCAAGGAGGCCAGCTTTTAGAAATGCAGATTTGGTAATCCGTTCAGAAAGACTGGGTCAAGACAGAAACTCAGATAAGCAACAAACAAAAGGTTGACAAAATTAACTTAGACAAAGACCTAGGATTTGCTTTTCCTCTTTTGCCTATAGAGCCAGCTGTGACCCCTACCTGACCCCTACAGGAGTCTGACAACAGCCAATGGATTGGGAGGGTATGGAGATTTTACAGTATACCTTCCCCTGCCACGCCCACCAAGCCACGCCCACCAAGCCACACCCACCAAGCCACGCCACGCCATGTTATGCCCACCAAGCCATGCCTACAGAACTGACAATAAAATTTTTTTTGAATCCCACCACTGGTCGAGATCCTTAAGCCTTATTTTGGAAGACTCAAATTGGGGAACAGCGTCATGTGACCCTGATTCTGCCTGTCAAAGATACAGGAAGGAGCGGAGTCTGAGGTGGATTAAGCCAGGGGCACCTTGGACAAAGAAAGAGGGTCTTCTGTTGTCTGTCTGGGATTTTTTATAGAACTTTTGCATCAGCGGGTATAGGAGATATCGGTTTCCTGAAGAGATTGTCTAGTGCAGAGATGGTTAATCTTGCATACATGCACGCGGGCCGGACTGCCGGAACCCAGTAGGTGTCAGGCTGCCTCTGATTATATCTAGGAAAGAATACACCTTGACTTCATTTGAAAATAAAGAAAAGTACATTTACTAGGTACATCTTGATTGCAGCAGTATAAAGTTGGATCTGAGACAAAATATGGCTAACAATTCATATCCCCCCATTTGTCCCTCCTCTCCTCAGGAGGTCAGGCTGGTCTGGTCCAATGCCAGCTCCTTCTCGGGCCCCGTGGTAATCTTCTTCCGATGGTCTCTAGCTGTCGATCATCTCAGGAATGCAGTGTCTGTTGAAAAAGCCCGCGCTCTTAACATTCAGCCGTTAATCACCTCTCCCCCACTGTTATGTCAGACGACACTCTTAAAGGGCCCTCTTCCCTTACCCTGTATGGGGCAATGATACATCTTACATCCTTAACTATTTTACATTACAGAAAGAACCCTTTTACATTCTAACTACTGAATATAAATTGTACAAAAAATATGTGAGGATTGGAGTGGAGGCTGACAGTAGGGCAGCATGCATGTGCGTGGCAGCCATCTGCTCTTCTGGGTTCTGTTGTGTACATGCATGCCACACAGCACGCATGGAACCCAGAAGAGAGCAGTTGGGCGGCGTGCATGTGCGTGGCAGCCATCTGCCCTTCTGGGTTCTGTTGTGTGCATGCGCACCAGCCAGCTGCTCTCTTTCAGGTTCTGGTGCGCGCTTGCGCATGCATGTGTCGGAGCCCGGAAGAGAGCAGCCTGCCAGTGCGCATGAGTGCCAGACCAGCTGCCTAGCATGCAGGTGTGCGACAAAACCCAGAAGAGCAGCTGGCCACCGTGCGCGTGCCATAGGTTCGCCATCACGAGTCTAGTGGCTGCTTGGTTCCTCAGTAATGTCTTTGACAGATGCTTTGGCACACACAGCGCCGACATCCACACTCTAGCAAAATCAAATTTTTCACATTTAAAAATAAGGCAGGGTTTATTAAGGACACAGGCATAGGCAGGAAGAACTCCAGATTCTTATTTAGAAGCGTATGTACAGTTTGTGCATATCTGTTTTGGCTAACTTCTTTCTGTTTATCGAGTTGTTCTATGTCTGTCTTAAGGTAGGGGACACTCAGATCTGAAGGTCTGGAGACTTTTTGGTCACCATGATGTAAAAAAGATGTTTAGACTCTAGAAAGAGTACAGAAAAAAAGCAACAAAGGAAACTGGACAGTAAAACATACGAAGACCAGTTGCAGGAACTGGGTATGGCTAGTTAGTGAAAAAGAAGGACTAGGAGTGACATGATAACACTTCCAATATTTGAGGGGGCTGCCACAAAGAAGAGGGAGGAACCTATTCTCCAAAGCACCTGAAGGCAGGAAAAGAAGCAAGAGATGGAAACTAATCAAGGAAAGAAGCAGGGGTGAAATGCTACCGATTTGCTCTGGTTGGGAGAATCAATAGTTAAAAAAAGCTACTGATTCGGTCAATTGGGTAGTTAAAAGAAGCTACCGGTTCCTACGAACCGGTATTTCTGGCAATCAGCTGTGCTTTGCTAGAAAGCAGGAAATCCTGCTTTCTAACGAAGCTAAATCGCACGGCAGAGCTGATCCCCCCTCACTGTCCTGCTTACCTTCCCAAGCCTCCTTTTGGTGCACACTGTGCATGTGCATGAAGCACATGCTTGACGCGCAGCGCACATGTGCGGCCAGCGAACCGGTAGCAAGCCGGTTCAGATTTCACCATTGGAGAGGAGCAATCTAGAACTCAGGAGAAATTCCCTGACAGTGAGAACAATTAATCAATGGTACAGTTTGACTTGAGAAGTTGTGGGTGCTCCATCACTGGAGGTTTTGAAGAAGAGAGTGGACAACCACTTGTCTGAAATGGTAGAGGGTTTCCTGATCGAGTAGGGGGTTGGACTAGAAGACCTCCAAGGTTCCTTCCAACTCTGTCATTCTGCTGGTTTGTTAATCTGGAGGAATGGAGAGCAACTTAAAAGAGGAGAGGGGCCATTTCTTTCCAAACCTGGTCAGCCATGCCCAAACACTGTGTGAATAAATCAACATTTGCTGTAAGCTTCCCTTTCATTTGCTTGCAAACGTAGCAGTTATCATCATGCGGCATTTGAGTATTTGTGAAACACAGGATAAAATTAATTGCAAAGAACGTTCTCCTTATTTTTTTAGTCCATCCCAAACAAAATGATTGGTTTTATCCATGGAGAGTTGCCCAAATTCTTCTAGGGGTGCAGCAGGGTTTGAGTTCTTTTAGCTGTGCGCTTGATCTTCAATATATAACCTCCCAGGGCTGCCAAAATTGACCGTTGGATGGTGACCAAAAGGTTTTATGATTCTTTTTCCTGCCAACAAATAAATTGATTTTGCAACTGAGATCTGTGAGACCATGAGTCCAAGAACCTGCAGGCTTTCCCCAGTGTTGGAAGAAATGTCCATCTGGGTTCAGTTCCAAGTGGAGAGAAAGACACTGGAAACATGGACACTGTGTGGAAAGATGATTTAATGGTGGACAGGACCACATGGTTTTTTTTTTTATATCTTGTTTTTTTTTAATTGAAAGAGTTTTAAAAAAAACAAAGACATTTCCTTTTCCCCTCCTCCCAAAACCCCTTCCCCTCCTTCCCCGGCTTCCCGGTCAATCACAAGGTATTGTTATACATAAACCAAACATAGAATAAAATTTTCCCTTCCAATCCAATTAACCACATCCAAAGCTTTTCATCTCCCAACCCCCTCCCCATTACATAAAATAACTTTCTAATTATTCAAAGGCAATCTGATATTTCTTAATCTGATATCTGTTTTGTAGATAATCAATCCATTTTTCCCATTCAATTAAATATCTTTCCTGCGTATTGTCTTTTAAAAACGCTGAGATTTTAGCCATCTCAGCCAAATTAATAACTTTCAGTATCCATTCTTCTATTGTAGGTATCTCTTCTTTCTTCCAGTATTGTCCAATCAACAGTCTTGCTGCTGTTATTAAATTCAGAATCAGTTTAGTCTCAATCCCTGTACAATCCGTTATAATTCCCAAAAGGAAAAATTGTGGCAGGAACTTTATCTTCTTCTTCAGTACATTTTGAATAATCCACCAAATTCTTATCCAAAAGACCTTAATTTTCTTGCAAGTCCACCAAATATGAAAATATGTAGCGTCATCACAATCACACCTCCAACATTTCGCTTGGATATTAGGATACATACGTGATAATTTTTTGGGATCTAAGTGCCATCTATAAAACATCTTATAAAAATTTTCCCTTAAATTCTGTGCTTGTGTAAACTTAACATTTCTAACCCAGATTTTCTCCCATGTTTCCAACATTATTGGTTCCTGAATATTCTGTGCCCATTTTATCATACAGTCCTTTACCAAATCCTTTTCCACATTATACAATCTCTTTATATGCTCCTGGGTCTGATTTCTAATTTGCTTTATTAAATTTTCCTCCCTTTGCATTATAGCAATTTTTTGATCTTCTTTCCATCTAGCACTTATTTGCCCATATTGAAACCAAGTATAATTCCTCCCTTCTTCATTTAATACCTGTAATGATTTTAATTGCAATCTACCTCCTTCAGCATACAAAAGTTCTTTATAAGTAATCATTTCCTGTTTCTGTTCTATATTTATATTCTCTGTTGCATGTCTGGGGCTCGCCCATATAGGAATCTTGTAATCTAATTTATAAGAATATTTTTTCCAGACCCGCAAAAGAGCACTTCTCAACACATGATTCTTAAAAGCCCTATCCACTTTTTCCTGTTTCCTGTTTCTGTTCTATATTTATATTCTCTATTGCATGTCTGGGGCTCGCCCATATAGGAATCTTGTAATCTAATTTATAAGAATATTTTTTCCAGACCCGCAAAAGAGCACTTCTCAACACATGATTCTTAAAAGCCCTATCCACTTTTTTTTCATAAAATAAATACGCATGCCATCCATATAACAAGTCATAACCTTCTATATTCAAAATTCTTTCCTCCGTTAAATTAAACCAGTCACTTATTACTGAAAGGGCTACTGCTTCATAATATAGTTTAAAGTTAGGCATTTTTAAGCCACCTCTTTCCCGTGAGTCCTGTATTATTTTCATTTTAACCCTCGCCTTTTTACCCTGCCATATAAATTTATTAATCCCAATCTGCCAATCTTCCAAATTTTTATCCTTTTTAATTATTGGTATCATCTGGAACAGAAACAAAAATCTAGGTAACACATTCATTTTAATAGCCGCAATCCTTCCCAATAGCGATAACTGCAATTTTTTCCAGACACTCATATCATTCTGAACTTTTTGCCATAGCAAGTCATAATTATTCTTATAAAGTTTCTTGTTCGATGAGCTAATATAAACCCCTAAGTATTTAACCTTTTTTACCACCTCAAATCCTGTCATTTCCTCTAGTTTTTGTTTCTGTCGGACCACATGGTTTTTGAGGTCCTGGGCAAAAAAGGCACATGGGTGAAAAAGAGAGAGAGAGAGAGATATTTATATCCTCTGTTGGGCTTTGAATTTTAGCTTGTATTCTGATTGGTTGTCAGACTCAGAGAAAAGCAACAAAGATGATTAGGGGACTTGAGGCTAAAACATATGAAGAACGGTTGCAAGAACTTGGAATGTCTAGTTTAATGAAAAGAAGGACTAGGGGAGACATGATAGCAGTGTTCCAATATCTCAGGGGTTGCCACAAAGAAGAGGGAGTCGGGCTGTTCTCCAAAGCACCTGAGGGTAGAACAAGAAGCAATGGGTGGAAACTAATCAAGGAGAAAAGCAACTTAGAACTAAGGAGGAATTTCCTGACAGTTAGAACAATTAATAAGTGGAACAACTTTCGTGCAGAAGTTGTGAATGCTCCAACACTGGAAATTTTTAAGAAAATGTTGGATAACCATTTGTCTGAAATGGTGTAGGGTTTCCTGCCTGGGCAGGGGGTTGGACTAGAAGACCTCCAAGGTCCCTTCCAACTCTGTTGTTGTTGCTGTTGTTGTTATTATTATTATTATTATTATTATTATTATTATTATTATTATTATTATTATTATTACTCCCGAGGGGCCATGCAGGGGTAACTTTGTAGGTTGCCTTTGAGTCCCACGCTTGGTTGAGCCTTACTGGGTAATGCAATCTCCCCAGGTGCCATGCGGTGAGTTCTGTTGCTAGATGGTTAGAGGGCTAATCCTACTTTTGTTGGAGGGCATTTGCTTATGAATAGACTTAGACAGAAATAATAGAATAGAATAGAATAGAATAGAATAGAATAGAATAGAATAGAATAGAATAGAATAGAATAGAATTTATTGGCCAAGTGTGATTGGACACACAAGGAATTTGTTTTGGTGCATATGCTCTCAGTGTACATAAAAGAAAAAGAAAAAAAATACCTTCATCAAAGGTACAACATTTACAACAAAAATGATGGTCATAGGTTGCAGTTTAACCCTTAATGATAGCAACAAAAACTTATAGTCATACAGTCATAAATGGAAGGAGATGGGTGATGAAAACGATGAAAAGATTAATAGTAGTGTAGATTTAATAAATAGTTTGACAGTGTTGAGGGACTTATTTGTTTAGCAGAGTAATGGCCTTCGGGAAAAACCTGTTCTGTGTCTAGTTGTTCTGGTGTGCAGTGCTCTATAGCGTCGTTTTGAGGGTAGGAGTTGAAAGATATGATAAAATGAAAATGATGGAGGAGGGAGTAGAAGACACAAAATATGCACTCAGATGAAACACTGAATGATTTAAAGATGTATTGTTTGTTTGTATGTTTAAAAAAAATAAAAAACTTTTATTAAAAAAATTGAATAGACCTAGCTATCTCTTAAGTGCGGACATCTGCTGTGGGCTATTGAGGAGGGTGGGGGCTATTAAGAGTGAGTGTGCTTCCTGCCTTAAAAAACACGTTTCTCCACTTCTTATTCAGGGAAATATAATATCCTGCCTTTTTAATATTTCCTAGAATATTGCATTTTTCTAGGAGAGAGGTTGGGTGCTAACGTCCTACACCAGGCTTCCTGCCCTCTCCTCCATCTTAAAAATAAAAATGAATAAACTAGATTTATTACAGATAGTCACTTATCAGCCATGAAACATTACGGCAGTCTTTCCTAAAGATACTTATCACCCCAATTCGAAGGTTTTTTTAATTTTATTTGAATTTATATCCCGCCCTTCTCCGAAGACTCAGGGCGGCTTACACTGTGTTAAGCAATAGTCTTCATCCATTTGTATATTATATACAAAGTCAACTTTTATTGCCCCCAACAATCTGGGTCCTCATTTTACCTACCTTATAAAGGATGGAAGGCTGAGTCAACCTTGGGCTGGTGGGACTTGAACTTGCAGTAATTGCAAGCAGCTGTGTTAATAACAGACAGACCTAGTCTGCTGAGCCACCAGAGGCCCTGACAGCCGCTCCCCCATGATCATATGACCTCATGTCAGGTACTCAGCCACTGGGCGGAATCTACAGTGGCTTGCTGTAAATCCAAAACGAAAATCTAAAATGATTTAGATGAGAGAAGAGAAGGGGAACTCATCAGATTTTCAAATGACACCAAGCTGGCAGGAATAGCTACCACCCCAGATGATAGACTCAAGATCCAGGTGGATCTTAACCAGTGGTGCTATTCAGCTAGTTCAGACCGGTTTGGGAGTCTGGTAGTGGCGACCTGACCCACCCACTCTGACGCTATGCCATCCTATTTAGTTTTCTAAGCATGCGTGCAAGCCACGCGCACTCACATTTTTGGTGTGCGGCGAACCGGTGGAAAAATTTATGTGAAACTCACCTTTGTACTTGACAGACTTGAACACTGAGCCCTATTTAACAAAATGAAATTTAATGGTGAGAAAAGTAAGGTTTTACACTTAGGCAAGAAAAAAACAAATGTACAGTAAAAGGCAAAGGTTCCCCTTGCACATACGTGCTAGTCGTTCCTGACTCTAGGGGCTGGTGCTCATCTCCATTTCAAATCCGAAGAGCCAGCGCTGTCCGAAGACGTCTCCATGGTCATATGGCTGGCATGACTCAATGCCAAAGGCACACAGAATGCTGTTCCCTTCCCACCAAAGGTGGCCCCTATTTTTCTACTTGCATTTTCGAACTGCTAGGTTGGCAGAAGCTGGGACAAGTCACAGGAGCTCACCCCGTTATGTGGCACTAGGGATTCAAACCGCTGAATTGCCGACCTTACCCACTAAGCCACCGCTACAAATGTACAGTACAGGTATAGAATAGGTGAAGCTTGGCTTAGTAACAGTAGCTGCAAGAGGGATCTTGAAATCCTCCTACTTGAGCAGGGGGTTGGACTAGAAGACCTCCAAGGTCCACTAGCTCTATTCTGACTGATTGACAACTTTGTCCAACGAGATCAACATTCCCCCCCCCCCCAGTTTTATGAGGCAGCTTGCAACTTGCAGAACCGATATTGAAGTGAATTTATTCAGGAAAGCTAAGCACAGGAATACACCAGGGACAAAATTGGAAAATGCTGCATATTCATGGGTTCCCACTGTCATGTACAGTAGAGGAATATCTTTTCTTATCACAAGCTAACAAGGTCTTTTGTCTGATAAAAGCTATTTCCCATGTCTCCTCTTCTTCTGAGAGAGTGCAAACATGGTTTGAAAATGAGGCATAGTTTCTCTTCTTCCATTTTGCCTGCTAAGTAGTTTTTGAAATGTAAAAGTCTGCAGTGGTTTTGCAAACCTTCCAGTGGAAGAGCAAGGACTCTGTTTTCAATAAAATTTGAATTTCAGTGTAAAAACAACTCTCAATTCTTCCAGGACTAGCTGCACCTTCCATTTCTTTGTGTACCTTTTAAAAATACATACATGGCTAGAAAAAAATGTCGAAGTAGTATATAGATTATAAGCCAGAAATATTTCTGGTAGGTATAGTACCAGGTAAGTATGATAAAGGGAATATGTATTTAATATTACATTTGTTTTGACAGCAGCAAGAATAGTATTTGCACAGAATTGGGAAAAAGTTAAGAAACACCTACAGGCGAAGATATAATTAAATAAATACTAGATTGTGCAGAAATGGACAGATTGACATTAAAGAAAAAAGAAAAAGAAGATGCAGGATATTTTCAAACATGGGACTTGTTTTACCAATGGATGGATAATAGAGGTAGAAATTAGGAACTGGAAAAGTATTATTATGTAAGCAAATTGATCCGGACAATACGCTGTTCACAAAGCAATTATGTATGTAAAGAGAAAAATATTTTTTGGGGGGCCATATGTATTAACAGCTCTACAGTATATAAAGAACAATGAGTATAAATGTGATGGAAAGGCTCAAGCAAGTAAATTTTAGAGATGGAACAACTTCTCTGTTGCAGTCAAGCCACCTTGAAGACTGACTACCCCAAGGACAAGATAGGACAGCAAATACTGACTTCAAGCTAATTTGACTCTCTTAGCCATTATTGCGTTGTTTAGGTTATATTGATGGTTTATGCTGCATGGAGGACCTTCTCCTTAGTTCCTCTGTTCCTGTGGCAGATGTTCTCCAAGGCAGATGGAACGTAATAAGGAACCCCCTTAAATGAAAGGAGGGACCCATCCAAAATATGATTTAGTACTAAAAGGGTTTTCATTCATGGCAGCAAATCTAATTCCATCAAATAAAAAAGTAAGAACTTTAATTTCTTTATTCCAGGTTTTGCCACACTTCCCCTATTTCTGGGCTACACTCTGTCTGGGAAATATTCAAATGAACCTTTTGCTCAAAATCTTCCTTCTTCTTCTTCTTGTGCCATATCCGTCATTAGAAGTTGGCCATCATGTTGGCGATCCTATTTTTATCAACAGCCGCATGAAAAAGGGTTGCTGAGTTTTGTCCAAACCGATCCCTTAGATTTTGAAGCTATGATGTCCTTCTTCTGCCTGGACCTCGTTTGCCTTCAAACTTCCCTTGGAGGATTACCATATTTTTCGGAGTATAAGACACACTTTCCCCCCCTAAAAGAGGGTGAAAATTTGAGTGCATCTTATACATCAAATGTAGCCCCGCCTACTCCCACCCTTTGGCCTCTGCCCCCCAGCAATTTACCTCCTTGCAGCAAACAGCAAACAGCCCCTTTCAGCTTCAGCCCAGCCTGATTAGCACAAGCAGCTGATTGGCAGTTGGATCAGCCTCCCGACCCTCAGCTGTTTCAGGCTGCAGGGATTGCCTGTCGTGTCCCACTCCTCTGCTGACGGCCGGGTCAGGGAAATCCGAATCAGGCGTGCCTCTGCAGCTCTGCCAAAGTCCTAGCAAAGTCCTCAGGGCAGGCAGGAGACCAGAAAGTGACTTCAGCAAGATATGTTTAGACTTTGCCTGACTCAGAGAATGCCAGAAAGCAGGTCCTTTATATAGGCCATGGGATGTAGCTCCATGACTCAGCACTTATCCAGGCCTGCCCCTCCCTTCCTTCTGTTGCCTCCATCTATCAAGTCTTCTGACGCAAGGGTCACTCCAGTCTGCAGCTGTTGGCAATTGACCTCCCTCAGGCTCACATGCTGTGGAGGAGGGGGAGGGGTCTAGTTGCTCCGTTTGCCTGGGCATGGAGCCAGAGCTGGGGGCTGGAGATACTTCCTCCTCTTCAGCCTGTCTGGGCATGGAGCCAGGGCTGGGGCCGGGAGGCATACTAGGACATTCCTCCGTGAAGCAGATAAGAAGGCCCCGGCTGTGGTGAGATCGGACGAGACACAACATTGCCATTGCCTATTGCTGTGTGGGCTTCTGCTGTTTGCTGCAAGGAGGCAAAGGCAGACTTTTTTTTCTTGTATTCCTCCCCCAAAAAGGTAGGTGCATCTTATAGTCCGGAGTGTCCTATAATCTGAAAAATACGGTAAGTGAAGGATGCCGTATTTTTCTTGGTGTCGCATCACCATATCTGAAATATTCTAACTTTCGCTTTTTTATGGTTTTGATGATTTCCCTTGGCTTTCCCGGGTGGCTTATCACTGCCTCATTTCTGATTTTGTCAACCCAACTTACATGTAACAGCCACCTGTAAATCCACACGTCAAATGCTTCTAGTCTCTTCAAGTGGCTTTCCGTCAAGAGACCAGCTCTCCCCTCCATAAAGCAGGATAGAAAAGTTGTAGCATCTGACAAGCCTGATTTTCAATCTTAGGCTTATGTCATGACTGCAGAAGATCGTTTTCATTTTGAAGAATGCTGTTCGAGCTTCCTATCTTTGTTTTTAACTTTAGTGGTCAAGTTCCAGCTTTCATATAAATTAGAGCTGAGGTACGTGATCCTTTCAACTTTTTCTAGTGGTATTGTTCTGTCTCCTTCCCCACTTCGGATTAAGGAGCTGGCATTCAGCCAGTGGATTCACGGCTCTTATCAGCCCTGGCAGAGAAATTGCAGCTGCCTGCCAAAGTTCAAACAAATGACTCACAGAGTAAGACTTTCAGCTCTTTTTGAAACGGTTCAGCTAAACTTTTGCTTCCTGTGGAGTGAGAGCAGTCCCAAAGCTCCTTATATATCCTGTGGGGTGGGGCTCCTGCCCCACCCTTCCCTTTGATGACGCCGCCTCTCTAATTTTCTGAAGCGCGGGTCAATCCAAGCTTGATTATTATTATTATCAGCTGGGTCTGAAGGCGTAGCCTGAGGAAGGGAGGAATCAGGGGAGGACGGCCTCATTACGTCCTCCGACTGGCCTGGTTCTGGCTCCCGGAGCCGGGCCAAAGGCATCGGTGCTCCCGAGGTAAGCCTTACCGGCCCTTCCCCCTCATTCTCGGAGTCACTTTCGGGCATGGGCCAGGTTCGGGGGCTGGAGTCACAACAGGTATTCCTTCTGAAAATCTTCCTTGGGCCTTGAAAAGATGTACCAAGTATTGGTGCTCAGAACCATCTGCAAACAACCCTCACTCCCCAATCCTATCCGGCTTTTGAGATTTTATGAGAAAGGACGGAACCTCATGAATGAAGGCAATCTATGAGTCCCAGGATAATGTTGCAGGAGCCAATCCAGGTCTGTCCCCAGGACCAGAGGTTTTGTCTTCTGAGTTTTCAGGCTTGTTCTGGAGCCCATCCTCAGGGAACCTCTCTTTAGATGAGTGTGTAATGGGAACTGTTGTGGCCCACTGGATGCCAGCGGAGGTGGTGGCAGACTCAGACAGTGAGGAGGTTGGGGAGGAACAGGGGCCAATCCTGGAGTCTGGGGAAGGCTCTGATGAGGGCTCTGCATTGGAGGCAGAGATGGGGCCAGGGCCGTCTGACAGTTATCAGCTGCCTTCGGAGTTGGATATCAGTGGGGCAGAAGAACAGCTGGAGCCTGTTCCCAGTGTGTGCTTGCGCAGAGCTGCCAGGAGAAGGGAACAGATAAGGAACAAGGGCCAACTCAGGAGTAAAGGCACAGATGGACGGTGAATGGCCCCTCCCATAGGGAATAAAGAGGAGTGAAGGGGAGGGGAGTTTGCAGGAGACAATTAGTTCAATTCATGAGGGTGAAGATCTGTTCCTGACTTCTTGCTAAGGAATTGATGCTCCAGCCTGGCATTTGGAAGTTATCGGCCTGGCAGCTCTCCAAGCCTGATAAAGGTCTGTAGTTGTGAAATCTCATGAAAGATTGTTTGCTGGAGAGGAATTTCCCTTTAACCTAAATAAAAGAGGTTTTATCAGGACGAGGAGTCTGCTTCATGCTCTTGGGAAGCCTAGGTCAGAACAGGAAGTGCTAGAAAGAAATTCCCTCAGAATGGGTTCCAGCACAAGTGTGAAAGCTCAGAAGACTAAATCTCTGATCCCGGTGACTGGCCTAGATTGGAGCCTGCAGAAAGGAATCTACCCAGGACAGGGGTCTCCAACCTTGGCAACTTTAAGACTTGTGGACTTCAACTCCCAGAGCAGGGCTGGCTGAGGAACTCTGGGAGTTGAAGTCCACAAGTCTTAAAGTTGCCAAGGTTGGAGACCCCTGACCCAGGAGAACTCTTAAAAGGAGATCAGCTGCTCCATTTGGTCTTCTCTGAATCCCTCCTTGAGTCAAGGATCCAAATTTTGCTGGTGGCTGGCAAGACTACTTCCAGGTAAACAGCTGTAGACTTTCAAAAAAAAAAAAATTGTGGAAACTTTGCTCATGATGACGTGCTTCACCAGCACAGCATAGGGTTTAGATTCAGAAAAATCTATTTTTTCCAGAAGGAGTTCCAGGTTCTTTCCGTTGCTTTACACCATCTGGTCAACTGAGACTGGTTTCTTCTATCACTTCTTCAGAGCCAAAACCAGCAAGGAAGGACTATTGGAGGAGTATCAGCACACACCAAGAAAGTCTCTGTGTGTGATTGACAATTTATTTTTATTTATTTTTATTTTATTTATTTTGTCACAACAGTATATATAAGCATAAGCATGAAATAACTATACAATATATAAGCATATATATAAGGATAAGTATGTAATAAGTATATTAATTGAATATAATGTAAGGAAACAATAGGACAGGAACGGTAGGCACGCTTGTGCTCTTATGCACGCCCCTTACAAACCTCTTAGAAATGGGGTGAGGTCAATAGTAGACAGTTTTTGGTTGAAGCTTTGGGGATTTTGGGAAGAGACCACAGAGTCAGGTAGTGCATTCCAGGCATTAACAACTCTGTTACTGAAGTCATATTTTCTACAATCAAGATTGGAGCGGTTCACATTAAGTTTAAATCTATTGTGTGCTCGTGTATTGTTGCGATTGAAGCTGAAGTAGTCTTCAACAGGAAGGACATTGTAACAGATGATTTTATGAGTTAAACTCAGGTCATGTCGAAGGTGGCGTAGTTCTAAATTTTCTAAACCCAGGATTTCAAGTCTGGTGGCGTAAGGTATTTTATTGTATTTAGTGGAGTGGAGAACTCTTCTTGTAAAATATTTCTGGACACGTTCAATTGTATTGATGTCTGAAATGTGGTATGGGTTCCAGACAGGCGAGCTGTGCTTGCAGAATTGGGTATGCCCAATCTAGTGAAAAGAAGGACTTGGGAAGACATGATAGAAATGTTCCAATATTTGAGGGGCTCCTGCAGAGGGGGGTCAACCTATTTTCCAAAGCATCAGATAGAAGTTAAGCAAGGAGAGAAGCAACCTAGAACTAAGGAGAAACTTCCTAACAGTGAGCACAATCAAGCAGTGGAACAGAAGTTGTGTTGTGTCTTGTCCGCTCTCACCGCAGCCGGGGTCTGCTTATCTGCTCCCGAACACGGAGGAATGTATGCCTCCTGGCCCCAGTCCTGGCTCCATGCCCAGACAAGCTGCAGAGGAGGGAGCACCCCCCGGCCCCAGCCCTGACTCCATGCCCAGGCAAACGGAGCAGCTAGACCCCCCCCTCCTCCACAGCATGTGAGCCTGAGGAAAGTTTACTTCCAACAGCTGCTGATTGGAGTGACCCTCGCATCAGAAGACTGGATAGGCGGAGGCAACAGAAGGAAGGGAGGGGCAGGCCTTAATGAGTGCTGAGTCATGGAGCCACACCCCATGACCTATATAAAGGATCTGCTTTCTGGCAGTCTCTGAGTCAGGCAAAGTTGAACTTATCTTGCTGAAGTCACTTTCTGGTTTCCTGCCTGCTCTGAGGACTTTGCTAGGACTTTGGGCAGAGCTGCAGAGGCAAGTCTGATTCGGATTTCCCTGACCCGGCCGTCAGCGGAGGAGTGGGACATGACAAGTTGCCTTCAGAAGTTGTGGCTGCTCCATCACTGGAGGTTTTTAAGAAGAGACTGGACAGTCACTTGTCTGAAATATTATGGGCAGTGGTGGGATTCAGCCAGGTCACACCTAATCGGGAGAACCGGTTGTTAACTTTCTAAGCAGTTCGGAGAACCGGTTGTTGGAAGAAATCTTATTTTGTTTTTCCCCCCCCCACTTTACATGGCTAATCCTGTAAGGAAGGCAGGAAGGAAACATTCTGGTGTTGTTTCTAGCCTCATCTTTATTGCCCTGCATACAGAAACTGCCTCTCTGGTTAACCCTTAGTACATTGTAACATCTAAAAAGAAGCGCCCATCGAGATGAACGACGTTGAGTTGGCCACGCCCACACAGTCCCATGACCACCAAGCCACGCCTACCCAGCTGGTCATTAGGGCAGAGAACCGGTTGTTAAATTATTTGAATCCCACCACTGGGTATGGGATCTCCTGCTTGAGCAGAGGGTTGGACTAGAAGACCTCCGAGGTCTCTTCCAACTGTGATTTTTTTTTTTTTTTGCATTTATATCCCGCCCTTCTCCGAAGACTCAGGGCGGCTTACACTATGTCAAGCAATAGTCTTCATCCATTTGTATACTATATACAAAGTCAACTTATTGCCCCCCAACAATCTGGGTCCTCATTTTACCTACCTTATAAAGGATGGAAGGCTGAGTCAACCTTGGGCCTGGTGGGACTTGAACCTGCAATATTGCAAGCAGTTGCTGTTAATAATAGGCTGCATTAGCCCGTTGCACCACCAGAGGCCCTATATCATATTCTATGATGACGATGACTAGACAAATGTTCTCTGAATGGCAGGGGCTCAGCTCCCTCAATGGACCAGAAAATTCTCAAATCATCAAGCTCACAAAAGAGTAGGAAGGAAGGAGGAAAAAAAAAAAAGAGCTTTTAAACTGAAAAAAAAAAAAGCAGCAGTCAGAGCCCTGGATAGATAAGCAAGGAAAGGGAAGCGGATTCTAAGACATTCGTGTGGTGTTAGATAACCAGCTCAGCTGGTTTTGTTTTGAAAGATCAGCTGTTAGAGAGCTGCATCTCTGGGCGGAAGTTGAACATGGACCTGTTCCAGTGGTGAAATCCAATTTTTTTTTACTACCGGTTCTGCGGCCGTGGCTTGGTGGGCATGGCAGGGGAAGGATACTGCAAAATCCCCATTCCCACCCCACTCCTGGGGGGAAGGATATTGCAAAATCTTCATTCCCACCCCACTCTGCGGCCAGCCATTTGCTGGTTCTCCAAACTACTCAAAATTTCCACTACCGGTTCTCCAGAACCTGTCAAAACCTGCTGGATTTCACCCCTGACCTGTTCTCCTCTTGAGCTGGCTCAACTACCTTCAATGGTGGTCAGGTGTCCATGAATATGTCCTTAGGAAAGAAAGACTCTGGACTCCATTTGGTTGGAATGATAGGCTCTTTTACGAAGGTTAAGCGGTTGCAGCGAAAGACAGGCTAGATCTGAATATTCCCATGCAAAAGCTACACTTTTCTCCATTCCTTGGTTCTTCCCCCTTGTTGTGACCCAGGTTCCTGGACCCGGACTCCTGGACTCGGATGATTCAGAAAGTGAGGGAGAAGACCTGGCAAGCCCTGCTTCTCTTGAGCCCTCTCCCTCCCTGGCACCCACTCAAAGGGAGGAGGAGGGGCCGGCAAGGCCTGATTCTCTGGAGCCTTCTTCTGATTTGGCAACGGCCCAAGAACAGTTTTGGAGTGATGCAAGACTGCGCAGACGTGAACGGCACGCGCAGCAGAAGCAGCGTTGGGATAAAGCCAAGTCATAATTGTCATGCAGTGACATCTGCAGAGACTATAAATAGGAGGCGGGACTTCCTGGTTTTTTGTCTTGGACAAAGCAATGAATTTGGGTGGGCAAACTGTATCAATGGAGGGAAGAATATATTCGTGAGTAATTCTGGCCTTATCTATAATTTCCTCGTTATCTCCAGAAACTTGGCAGGCCCATGGGTAGACGTGGCCAGGACATCTATCTATGTAAATAAAAGGAGAAAAGGAGGCCTCTGACTGACTCTTTGCTGGGAGTATTGGGGGGAGGGAAACAGAACACCCCTTGACCATGTTTTTAAATGTCCAATAGCAGGCCGACCAGATGTTTTTCGAACGGCTTGGTCGTTGGTGCTACTTGATGATGTTTCACAGTCCTTTCTTAGGCCAAGTGTCCTTGAAGAAGACTGGTGTATTCCAGTCTTGGCACCTCTGGATTCCATTAAGGCTGTCCCCCTCTCCCCAGTGGCGGGATTCACTTCCCTTCCCTTTTGTTGTCGTTAGTTGCGGAGTCGCGTCCGACCCATCGCGACCCCATGGACAACGATCCCTACTGGTTCACAAATGTGAGTGTGTGTGCTCGCTTCCCTCTCGCGCATCATCTCTGCGCATGCGCATGGCCTTCTGTACTAGTTGTGCAGTAGTTGTGCATTACGTCCGGGAGGGTGGGCGGAGCCTCCTGCAGTTGCCGCTACCGGTTCGTGTGATGCGGAGAGAACTGGCTGAATCCCACCACTGCCTCCCCCTCTCCCCTTTTATCCTTACCTTCCCATCACTATTACTCTACATTCCCTTGCTCCTTCTCCTCCTACTTTGCATTTTAGGACAGGATGCCAGCAAAATTTTTTTTTTTTGTCACACAGTATATATAAGCATAACCATGAAATAATTATACAATATATAAGCATATATATGAGTATGAGTATGTAATAACTATATTAATTAGATATAAAGAAGGAAAACAATAGGAAAGGAAGGGTAGGCACGCTTGTGCTCTTATGCACGCCCCTTACAGACCTCTTAGGAATGGGGTGAGGTCAATAGTAGATAGTCTTTGGTTAAAGCTTTGGGGATTTTGGGAGGAGACTACAGAGTCAGGTAGTGTATTCCAAGCATTAACAACTCTGTTACTGAAGTCATATTTTCTGCAATCAAGATTGGAACGGTTAACATTAAGCTTAAATCTGTTGTGTGCTCTTGTATTGTTGCAATTGAAGCTGAAGTAGTCTTTGACAGGAAGGACATTGTAATAGATGATTCTATGAGTTAAACTCAGGTCATGTCGAAGGCGACGGAGTTCTAAATTTTCTAAACCCAGAATTTCAAGTCTGGTGGCATAAGGTATTTTGTTGTATTCAGAGGAGTGGAGAACTCTTCTTGTAAAATATTTCTGGACACGTTCAATTGTATTGATGTCAGAAATGTGGTGAGGGTTCCAGACAGTCGAGCTGTATTCAAGAATTGGTCTAGCAAATGTTTTATATGCTCTGGTTAGTAGTGTAGTGTTTTTGGAGAAGAAGCTACGCAAGATTAGGTTTACAACTTTTAAAGCCTTTTTTGCGATTTAGTTGCAGTGGGCTTTGGCACTTAGATCGTTTGATATGAAAAATGTAGAATCTGCAGATGACAGATCTGACAGTGTGTGTGTATGTCAAAAAAGTCAAGATGACAGTTTTGACTGCACAAATACCGAGCCACCCCTTGCATCAGGCAACATGTTAAAACAAGAGGCAAGGCTTTGGATAGTGCAGTCCAAACTGCCATCTTGACTTATTTGACTCATGCTGCCAATGCCCCTGGTAGGGTAACACAAGAGGCCCAACGATCCTGCGCACACCCAGGGCATGTTATTGTGTAAAATTGGTAGCACACAGCTTGTCACCAAGCTGGAACATCATGTTTCTGGTGCAGTAAAGGAAACACAAATGTTTGATCATCTCGCATTTTTTTGATTAATAAGGGAGAGGAAGGAAGAAATAAAATAAGCAATTAGATTAGAAGGTGGAAGTTGATTTACCTGCGTTTACTTTTACCTGCTCTGCTGTTTCTCCTTCTACCTTTAAATCTTCTCCTTTAATGCTGCTCTTCAAGATTTTTTTTTCTTTGACCTGAAATAAACTGTATTATGGGGGGAAAAAAAGAAGGATCCCTTAAAGACTTTGCAGAGAAAATTAGGAGTTAAAAAGAGTTAAGATTCAACCTGGAAATAAGGAGGAATTTTCTGACAGTGAGAGCAACCAACCGAAGGAACAGAAGTTGCCTTCAGAAGTTGTGGGAGCTTCATCCGTGGAAGCTTTCGAGAAGAGACTGGACTGCCATGTGTCAAAAATGGTGTAGAGCAAATATGCTAAACATAATACCTTTTGTAATGCAAATAAACCTGGGAGATGGTTGGCATATAACTTAAGGAAAAAACAGAAAATTATCACGTATGTATCCTAATATCCAAGCGAAATGTTGGAGGTGTGATTGTACTGAAGAAGAAGATAAAGTTCCTGCCACAATTTTTCCTTTTGGGAATTATAACGGATTGTACAGGGATTGAGACTAAACTGATTCTGAATTTAATAACAGCAGCAAGACTGTTGATTGGACAATATTGGAAGAAAGAAGAGGTACCTACAATAGAAGAATGGATACTGAAAGTCATTAATTTAGCTGAGATGGCTAAAATCTCAGCTTTTTTAAAAGACAATACGCAGGAAAGATATTTAATTGAAGGAAAAAATGGATTGATTATCTACAAAACAGATATCAGATTAAGAAATATCAGATTGCCTTTGAATAATTAGAAAGTTATTTTATGTAATGGGGAGGGGGTTGGGAGATGAAAAGCTTTGGATGAGGTTAATTGGATTGGAAGGGAAAATTTTATTCTATGTTTGGTTTATGTATAACAATACCTTGTGATTGACCGGGAAGCCGGGGAAGGGGGTTTTCTGGGAGGGAGGGGGGAAAAAGGGGGGGAAAATGTCTTTGTTTTTTTTTAAACTTTTTCAATTAAAAAAAAAAATGGTGTAGAGCAGTGATTCTCAACCTTTATAGTGCTGCAACCCCTTTAATACAATTCCCCACGATGTGGCGACCCCAACCATAAAATTATTTTCATTTTGAATTTATCGCGCCTGAAGCCGTATTGGCTAGCGATTTGAACTGCTTGCGATTGCCTTGAGGACGGAGGCATTAAAGCGGAGACTCCTCCCCTATTAAGTTTATCGCGCCTGAAGCCAGATTAGGCTAGCGATTGGGAGTGATTGCAGCTGACTTGAGAGGGAGACATCAGAGCAAAGATTTCTCTCTTTTTTAATTCATCGCGCCTGAAGCCGAATTTGGCTAGTGATTTGAAGAGCCTGCAGCCGGCTTGTGAAGTCAACCATTGGAACGCGATTCTTTGACTCGCAAGTATACTTCCCATATTTCCAATGGTCTTAGGCGACCCCTGGCAAATCGTCATTCGACCCCCAACGGGGTCCCGACCCACAGGTTGAGAACCGCTGGTGTAGAGTCTCCTGCTTGGGCAGGGGGTTGGATTAGATGACCTACAAGGTCCCTTCCAACTCTGCTAATCTGTTAAAGATATTTCTTTCTTCTAATTCTTCCTTTCATTTAACTCATCTTATTTCCATTTCTCCAGAATCGACTACTGATAGTCCTTGATTTACAACAGTTTGTTTAGTGACCGTTCAAAATTACAACATCACTGAAAAAAGTGACTTATGACCATTTTTCACACTTACAACCATTGCGGCATCCCTATGGGCACACGATGGAATTTTTTTTATGACTGTTGCAGCGTCCCTGGGTCGTGTGATCTCCTTTTGGGACCTTCTGACAAGCAAAGTCAATGGGGAACCCAGAGTCACTTTACAACCAGTTTACTAATTTATTAACTGCAACGATTCACTGCAAGAAGTAAAATGTCTCGCTTAGCAACATAAATTTTGGGCTCAAGTGTGACTGTACGTTGAGGACTACCTGTATTGTCCTAAATAAACCCCATAAATGTTGCCTTGTCTGAATTCTTTGAAAAAAGATGCTTTTGAGGTGATATAAGAGGGCAGAGAAATTTGTTTTGATTGCATTTGAGCACAAACTTCATATTGTAGAATCAAAATTTGTACTGAACGTCTTGTTATTCTAACTTTTTGCATTTTTTTTTTGAATTTAGCAATAGAGTTCACTAATGGCCATAATAGTTTGAGAAACAAGAGTAGCGGCAGCAATGAAGTGTATTAGGAAAAAGCCTGGCTCTCCAGAGAAAAGTGGTCCATTATGCCATTTCAAGGGAAATGGGTGGCAAAAATAGCATGTGAGGAAAAAGTTGCATATGGTTGAAGAAAGGTGAACAGATGTTGGTGTGATGCTTCAGAAAGCAAGTCAGCCTCCCAAACTGAGGAACTGAATTTCATGGACTTGCAAAACTGAGACATGGATTTGAGTGATACCCCTTGGGTGGTTACAATTCTTCTTCTTCTTCTTCTTCTTCTTCTTCTTCTTCTTCTTCTTCTTCTTCTTCTTCTTCTTCTTCTTCTTCTTCTTCTTCTTCTTCTTCTTCTTCTTCTTCTTCTTCTTCTTCTTCCTCCTCCTCCTCCTCCTCCTCCTCCTCTTCTTCTTCATCTTCTTCTTCTTCCTCCTCCTCCTCCTCCTCCTCCTCCACTTCTTCTTCTTCTTCTTCTTCTTCTTCTTCTTCCTCCTCCTCCTCCTCCTCCTCCTCTTCTTCTTCATCTTCTTCTTCCTCCTCCTCCTCCTCCTCTTCTTCTTCTTCTTCTTCTTCTTCTTCTTCTTCCCCTCCTCCTCCCCCTCCTTCCTCCTCCTCCTCCTCCCCCTCCTCCTCCTCCTCTTCTTCTTCTTCTTCTTCTTCTTCTTCTTCTTCCCCTCCTCCTCCTCCTCCTTCCTCCTCCTCCTCCTCCTCCTCCTCCTCCTCCTCCTCCTCCTCCTCCTCCTCCTCCTCCTCCTCCTCCTCCTCCTCCTCCTCCTCCTCCTCCTCCTCCTCCTCTTCTTCTTCTTCTTCTTCTTCTTCTTCTTCTTCTTCTTCTTCTTCTTCTTCTTCTTCTTCTTCCCCTCCTCCTTCTTCTTCTTCTTCTTCTTCTTCTTCTTCTTCTTCTTCTTCTTCTTCTTCTTCTTCTTCCCCTCCTCCTCCTCCTCTTCCTCCTCCTCCTCCTCCTCCTCTTCCCTACCCCCACCTCTACTTCCCCTTCTTCCCTCTTCTACCTTCTCCCCCTTTTCTCCCCACTCCTCCTCCTCCTTCCCCCTTCTCCCCTTCTCCCTTCTCCCTCCCTCTTCTCCCCCCCTCCCTCTCAGTTCCAGGAGTTGGAAAGGCACTGCAGTGATGCTAAGGGCAGAACCAGAATTTGAAGCCTGAAGGGGAGGTGCTTTTTAAATGCCAGGAAGATGAACTGTGCCTAACAGAGACTTAATGCATGCTTTTATTTATTTTCCCCCCTCAAATTTACTTTGTGGAATTTTGCTCTTGGAAAAATATATATATACAGGGTTAGGGAGCTGTGTAATCGTTGGATGGGAAACCAATCATTTTGGGAAACTGAACTCCCAAGACGGTAGCCTGGATCGGGAAGTACAAAACACACAAACAAAGAAATCCTGGCAGTAGCAAACTTTGGCTGTGGACTCCAAGGTGACGGGGATGTAAAGTTTCCTTGTGCAAAACTGCAACCTTGGGTATTATGTGAAGCAAACTTTTGGCAGAGTCATCTTGGAAGGTTTGGGGCATTGCACAAAAAGTGTGAGAGGGGAGATTGCATGCACACACGCCACAAATATTTCCTCTAGATGCACTTCTGGTTTTGGGGGGTTCTGAGGAAAGAATCCAAACCAAGAACTGATTTGGCCACGGGGAAATTTTTATTCTTCCTATTCAACTCGCAGCTCCCTCCAGCACCACCAGCCCTGCCTGGTTGTCTGGAGAGCCACTCCTTCCCGATGCCTGTCCAAGACATACGAAGAAATCCTCCTTTGCATCTGACCCACTTACAGAGAAAGATCCAGTTGTAGAGGAATATTTGTCCTGAACTAGGCAGTCAAGCCAGCATGTCTCTGGCCGAGAGAATGCAGCTGCCACAGAAAGAGCTGTGATCACATCCAAACTGTGATTCAACACCCCCCCCCCCTTTCATAGCCCAAGTCAACTTTTGGGGTTGGTCAGCTTGTCTTTTGGCAGAAGCCCTTCCTCTCCTGCAACAGTTTTTCTCCAGAAGTGAAGAGAAAAACCTTTCTTCTCCTTTTTAAAAAAATAATAATAATTCATTCTTTCCTCTGAAGCAGCAGTGGGGTGTGTTGGAAGAAAAAAAAATCCATCTGGTTCAGTTCCGAGCCAGGAGAAAGGCACTGGAACCAAAGTGGAGGCTGGAGGCTGATTGAAAAGAAGATCCATTTATTGGTGAGCAGAACCACCAGGGTTTGTGGTTCTGGTGCAGCCAAACAAATGGTTGAAGGAGTGGATGGATCTTTATACGTTTCTGTGGCTTTGAAGTTTTAACTCTTCTTGGGGTGGTGCAATGAAGGGACTTGTGTTCTGAAAGGGTGTTGGGCAATTCCTATTGTGGCTTAATGGCTTTTGTCCTGTGTTGGATCTTGGGTGAGGGGGCTGCTTTCTAATCCTACCATTCTGCCTTCGTTAGCTCTGCTGAGAGGAGTTTTGAAATGTCGTGTCTTGAATGGATTTCTGCCTGCAGTGTTTGCTTTGCTTATGAATAGAGCCATCTAGATACTCACCTTCCTCTTTCAATAAGCACTTTAATCTCTTAAGTGCTGGCATCTGCTGCGGGCTGTTAAGAAAGACTTGGGGGCTTCTTTCTGGCTTTAAGAGCATGTTTCTCCATTTCTCCTTTATAGAAATATAGTATCCTGCCTTTTTAATAGTTCCCAAAATATTTCATTCTTTGGGGGTGGGGGGCCTTTCCACAGGTGTGAAAAGCTAAATCTTTATCAAGAGATATCATCCTTCTCTCTTCGCCCTAGGATTTTTCAGCCTTGGCAAAATTAAGATATGGGGGATGCAATTCCCAGAATTCCCCATCTAGCAGGGGTTGCTGGCTGGCTGGCTAGCTGGCTGGGGAATTCTGGGAGTTGAAGTCCACACACCATAAAGTTTCCAGAGTTTAGAAACGGATTTAGAGATTAGTTTCTGTTTGCGGGATGTTAAGTGGTATTGCCTTGCGAGCAGCACTCCGAAAAGATTAACAGACTAGTTTCTGTAATCAAAGCATTCTGAAGAGCTCATCACAAATACGTTCTTTTTGTCTGATCCATTAGCAACTACATTCAGAAAGGACATTTGCGGGAGGGGGGCTCCGGGGGTGAGCTAACAGGAGTGGTAGAAGATCCATCTCTGTTTCCTTGCCACCTTGGTTCCAGAATAACAGAGTTGGAAGGGACCTTGGAAGTCTTCTAGTCCAGGGATCTCCAACCTTAGCAACTTTAAGCCTGGAGGACTCCAACTCCCAGAATTCTGGGAGTTGAAGTCCTCCAGGCTTAAAGTTGCTAAGGTTGGAGACCCTTGTTCTAGTCCAACCCCCTGATCAAATAGGAGATGCTATTCAATTTCAGACAAATGGTTGTCCAATCTCTTCTTTAAAAAGTCCAGTGTTGGAGCATCCAAAACTTCTGGAGGCAAGCTGTTCCACTGATTAATTGTTGTCACAGTCAGGAAATGTCTCCTTAGTAGTTCTAGGTTGCTTCTCTCTTTGATTCGATTCCATCCATTGCTTCTTGTCCTGCGTTCAGGTGCTTTGGAGAATAGAATTGACTCCCTCTTCTTTGTGGCAGCCCCCCCAAATATTGGAAGACTGCTAACATGTCACCCCTAGTCCTTCTTTTCACTAGACTACTCAATTCCTGCAACCATTCTTCACATGTTTTAGCCTCCAGCCCCCTAATCATCCTGGTTACTCTTCTCTGCACTCTAGTTTCTAGAGTCTCAACATCTTTTTTATATTGTGGCGACCAAAACTGGATGCAGTATTCCAAGTGTGGTCTTATCAAAGCATTATAAATATTGTGGTCTGCCAGTAGCCTGCGGAGCTGGCAGCAGAGTCGGACAGTGAGGAGGCTGGGGAGGACAATGGGTCAATCCTGGAGTCTGGGAAGGCTTGGACTCTGTGTCGGAGGCAGAGTTGGGGCCAGGGCCATCTGGGAGTTATGCACGGACTCCGGAGCCTCCAGAGTTGGACATCAGAGAGGCAGAGGAACAGGGGGAGCCTTTTCCCAGTGTGTGCATGCGCAGAGCTTCCAGAAGGCAAGAACAGTTAAAACAAAAGGGACGACTCGGGAGTAAGGCCTGGAGATGATTGGCCCCTCCCATAAGGCTTAAAAGAGGTGCAAAGGCAAGTGGGCCTTTTGCAGGAAAGCAATGTGGTTAATTCTGTTCCCAGTCGGCATCCCTGTTTGATTCTGGACTCCGTGTGGCTCTGCCAAGTAGGTCTTTGGCAAGGGAGATAAAGGTTGGTGATTATCCTGAAAGACTTTTTGCAACTAATTGGGACTCAGCTGTGAATGAACATAATTCACAGCTGTTGCAGTGAAAGAGGTTTTTGGGACTACTCGTGTGTTTTAATGACTCAGGAAGCCTAAATCACAACAATAAAGTGGTATTAACACTTCACGTGATCTTGATTTTATCCCTCCGTTAATGCAGCCTAGGATTGCATTGGCTTTTTTGGCAGCTGCTGCACACGACTGGCTCATATTTAAGTGATTGTCCACTAGGACTCCAAGATCCCTCTCATAGTTACTAGTGTTGAGCCAGGTACCGCCTATTCTACACCTGTGCATTTTTTCCCTATTTCTATGTTGATATTTCGATTATATTTTGATGCATTCGGTTTTTCCCAACCTGGCTTTCTTCCCTTCAGGCCTTCCTTCCCACAACCGCAACTGAAGAGTCAAAAGACAAGGAAGCTGAGGCACCGGTCCTAGTTTCAGACTGACACTGAAGATTGAACAAATGGATCCTTTTTACAGGACTGGTACATTCCTCCCTTCCCTACTCCCTGGCCAGCGATAATTTTACTGGGTATCAGTGATAACATATTGAGTAATAAATAACCAGCTGTGCAACTCGTGTAAATCAGAATCCTGCGAGGTGTCTCAGGTCTTCAGTGGTTGTAATGTTATAAAATCATTTATTCTTTCAATCTACTGAAAAAAATAATAATTGCAGGTTTGTTATTTCCAGGTATTCCCTAACTTGCAGAACTCTTTCCTAAACACATAAATAGCTTCTCTTCTATATTTCCTTGAGACGCTGATACATTTCCCCAATGTTCCTTTAAAAAAAAAAGCCTTCTAAATATACAAACACACCAAATATACAAACACACAAATGCAAACATTTCCCTTCAATGTTTGGAGGCATGTTTTAGTTTCTGGAGGCACATCTTTGAAATAAATAATGTGTGCAGCTCTGGGTGTATGTTGAGGGGCCGAAGGATAGTGAGGGGTGCCCTGTCCCATCCATTTGCTCCCATGGAAATCAATGGCAGATTTCCAGCTTGGCCCTGAGTATCAACAATTTTCTGTTTTGGCTGCTGTGAAAATCTCCTGAAGATAAGAGGAGAAGGACGGGAGCAACAACAAACTGGTCCAGAAAGAGAGAAAGTAGAAGAAAATGCCCTCCATGACGTGGCTGTTTTGCAGCCGTTCCTCCTCCTCCTCTTCCCCTCTCCTCCTCTTTGGCATCTGGACTTCTTTGCAGAAATCGGTGTCTTTTCCTAGAGGGACGAGCTCTCGAGCTCTCATTAAATCTCTGAGTGTCCTGGAGAGATCATTTTTTCCCTCTCTGGGTGTCCTTTGTGGCCCATGAAAAAACAGCTGCCAGAAAGACAAACCTGAGGCAAACAAGTGGAGCTCAATATTATCCTTCCATCCATCCATAAAAAAGATCTTCCTGAACATCTATCAAAGCCAGGTAACGGTGGTGCCTTTGTCCATTTTTAATGTTTATTTTAAAATCTGCCTTTTAACGGTTGCTCAGACCATTTTCCTCCCGCTGTGAAATGGCTTCTGTTTTTCTACTTTATTCTCAGGCTGGTTGAGAATTTCTTTCAAATTCTTCTTGGCTGCGTTTTTTTTAGGCTTGTTTCGTAGTGCAGGTGGTGAAGCTATCTACTGCTCTGAATGTCTAGAGATTCTCAGCCATCCAGGTCACGGTTGCCCCAAAAGTGCTTTTTCAAAAGGCAATTGGACTTTCTTGGTTTTCCTCTGAAGACTTTTCGCTTCTCTATTCTATTCTTTATGCTCATCGGAGGACCTTCTTCAGAAATTTAAACCCCTTAAAAAGCAAACAACATTAGTGGAATTGAAGAAGCTTCTTGGATAAGAAGCGAAACGTCTTCAAGCAAAAACAAAGAAAGTCCTTTTGAAAAAGCACCTCTGGGACTACAGGTAGTCCTTGACTTACAACAGTTCATTTAGTGACCGTTCAAAGTTATAACGGCACTGAAAAAAGTGACCTATGACCATTTTTCAGAGTTATGACCTCTGTGGCTTCCCCATGGTCATATGATCAAAATTCTGAGGCTTGGCAACTGGTTCATATTTATAACTTCAGAGGTTGTGGGAGCTTCATCGCTGGAAGCTTTCAAGAAGAGACTGGACTGCCATCTGTCAGAAATGCTGTAGGGTCTGCTTGGGCAGGGGGTTGGACTAGATGACTTCCAAGGTCCCTTCCAACTCTGTTAATCTGTATCTGATGGTTCCAAAGTCCCGGGGTCATGCGACCCATCCAGGTTTTGCGACCTTCGGACAAGCAGAGTCAATCAGGAAGCCAGATTCACTTAAAAACCAGCTGACTAACTTAACAAATGTAATAATTCACTTAACAGCCGTGGCAAGAAAAGTCATAAAATGGCTGAACAAAAGTCACTGAACAGATGTTTCATTTAGCTACCTAAACTTTGGGCTCAATTGTGGTCGTAAGTTAAGGACTACCTCTACTGCTGTGCTGCTGTTAATATTTCCAATAACACATTTTTCTATTATTCTGAGTAGCAGAAAAATTTTAGAGTTTGAGTTATAACTAACTAACTAACTAACTAACTAACTAACTAACTAACTAACTAACTAACTAACCAACCTAACTCACAAACAAACAAACAAACAAACAAACAAACTCTTCCTATCAAATTGTGGGAAGCCAGGGATTAGAGAAATGTTTCTCTGGTTACGAGCAGGACATCTGCAGGCTTGGCCAATGAGCAATTCACTTAGAGCCAGAACATCATATTATCCCCTGAGTAATTTCCCTGAAATTCTCTTTTCCTTTGAAAAAAGAAAAGAAAGACAACAAATCGATTGAGGACTGGCTTAGAAAGAACACAGAGGAAGGTATTTGTGCTTTGCGTTCAATGTTTATGTTCCGTACATAGATAATTTGAAAGGAATTATATAAAAGGAAAGGAATTAAAGGCATCGATATAGGAAAGGCAGGAAGAGAGGTTGTTCCTTTTAAAGATTTGCTTTCAAACAATGGGAATGAATCAAGCCGGAAAAGTCGAGCAGGAGGGAATGTCATGATTAGCAGGATCTTCAGGCAAAATAAAACAGACACTTTGACCGCTGAGGGGGTCAATGTTCCTATTTTTTTTCCAGTAATAACTTTGGATACCGATTGTAAGTGACTTTTTTTTGTAGTATATATATATTTTATTTATAAGCATTTTTGAGCACAGTGTATGAATGCAGGGTATGTCAGTTACGTCAGTTACACAAAGACCAGAATTAAAAAAAAAAGATATTAACACATGAACTCATAACAGTAACTAGTACCAGTACCAGTAAGTATAATATGATAACACTTGTATTAGATATAATTGTAATAGTATAACCAAATAGTTTAAACTGAGTTTTCTTATATTTATTTACATTTTGTAGATTAGAATTTTTTTTTTTATTGGCCAAGTGTGATTGGACACACAAGGAATTTGTCTTGGTGCATACGCTCTCAGTGTACATAAAAGAAAAGATACGTTCATCAAGGTACAACATTTACAACACAATTGATGGTCAGTATATCAATATAAATCATAAGGATTGCCAGCAACAAGTTACAGTCATACAGTCATAAGTGGAAAGAGATTGGTGATGGGAACTATGAGACGATTAATAGTAGTGCAGATTCAGTAAATAGTCTGACAGTGTTGAGGGAATTATTTGTTTAGCAGAGTGATGGCCTTCGGGAAAAAACTGTTCTTGTGTCTAGTTGTTCTGGTGTGCAGTGCTCTATAGCGTCGTTTTGAGGGTAGGAGTTGAAACAGTTTATGTCCAGGATGCGAGGGATCTGCAAATATTATCATACTTATAGTTGAAAACCATCTCTATTTTAATACATTCGTAGTCTTTTTTTCCTCTAATTCCTACCCATTTTTTCTAGCCACTCATAAAAACTGTTTCATATCCAGTAGTATTCGGAGTCTTCTTTAACTTTAATTTTAAAAGTTAACCTATTTATTTCAGCACATTCTAAAGTTTTCTGAATCACTTCTCCATCTGGCGGAGTGTTTTCATTTCTCCAGTATTTAGCAGATATAATCCTTGCAGCTTGTCAGTATATGTAAAATTAAATATGTGGTCCAGTGGTGGGTTTCAAATTTTTTGACTACCAGTTCTGTGGCCGTGGCTTGGTGAGTGTGGCATGGCTTGGTGGGCGTTGCAGGGGAAGGATACTGTAAAATCTCCATTCCCACCCCACTCCAGGAGAAAGTTACTGCAAAATCCCCATTTCCGCCCGATCAGCTGGGACTTGGGAGGCAGAGAATAGATGTGGGCGGGGCCAGCCAGAATTTTTACTATTGGTTCTCCGAACTACTCAAAATGTCCACTACCGGTTCTCCAGAACCTGTTAGAACCAGAATACCACCTCTGATGTGATCCCTTTATCATAACCCTCTGGTATTATTCCCAAGAGATATAATTCCAGTTTTGAATCTATTTTCTGCTTAGTTATCTCTTCCAGCCAATTATGTACTTTCTTGTTTGAATGGGAATGACTGGTGGTAAGTTGGAGACAATCTGATTTTTTTTTCTTCCCAATGCATCCCTCAGTGTATTCAGAATAACAGAATAACAGAGCTGGAAGGGATCTTGGAGGTCCTCTAGTCCAGCCCCCTGCTCAAGCAGGAGAACCCACAGTATACTATTTCAGATAAGTGACTGTCTGGTTCTTCAGTGATGGAGAGTCCACGATTTCTGGAGACAAGCTGCTACATTGGTTAATTCCATTGGTAACCCCCTGCTTTGGCAGGAGACCCTATACCATTTCAGACAGGTGGCTGTTCAGTCTCTTCTTAAAAACCTCCAGTGATGGAGCGCCCACAACTTCTGTTCCACTGGTTAATTGTGCTCACTGTTAGGAAGTTTCTCCTTAATTCCAGGTTGCTTCTCTCCTTGGTTAGTATTCCAAGGGCAGATGTGCTCTTTCAGGTCACCTGTCCCTAGGTTTGGTCAAAATTGACCCAGCCCTCTGAACTATAGACATATACCTGTCTAACCCTGGGGTCAGCATGGTCAAGCTGACCCCTTCCCTTCTGCAAGGGCATCGAGAAGGACGCAGTTCTAAAAGGCATTTATTATGTTGCTGTGATCATCTTCAATTTTTTTAAACCTCCGCTGCTGCCTAGCACGACTTCTATCTAATTGAAAGCCATTGATCAAAAATCCAATATAGTAAACACAATCTAAAATGTTTTCAAACATTCAAAGGAGTCTTCCTCCGAGAAGCAAAATTGCTTTTTGCGGCTATTTTGTGGCTTGGAGAGAAAAGCCATTTTCAAGGCATTCTCTGGCTTTTTTTTTTTTTAAATCTCCTTGCCAGCCAGTTTTGTGGCCCTTGATGTTGTCTGTACAGTGCTGTGTGTGTACCATCAAGCCTACTTCTGCCTTACAAAACTTATGTGCCCCAAATTCTTCTTTTTAAGTCCAAAATCCAGGCCATTTGAACCTATAACATGTTTACAGATGATCCTCAACTTATAGCCATTGGTTTAGTGACTGTTCTGACATCTGCAATTTGGCAGATCAAATCTCACGAGGTTCAAGGTTGACTCAGCCTTCCATCCTTCCAAGGTGGGTAAAATGAGGATCCAGATTGTTGGGGGCAAGAGGCTGACTCTGTAAACTGCTCAGAGAGGGCTGGAAAGCACTGTGAAGCGGTATATAAATCTAAGTGCTATTCCTTCCTTCCTTCCTTCCTTCCTTCCTTCCTTCCTTCCTTCCTTCCTTCCTTCCTTCCTTCCTTCCCTCCCTCCCTCCCTCCCTCTCTCCCTTCCTTCCTGGTGCAATGATTAGAATATTGAAGGCTGGCTTTGCCCACTGCTGAGAGTTTGATCGTGACTGGCTCAAGGTTGACTCGTCTTCCATCCTTCCGAGGTCGGTAAAATGATTGTTGGGGGCAGTAGGGCCAGATTGTTGGGGGCAATAGGCTGACTCTGTAAACCACTTAAAGAGGGCTGTAAAGCACTGTGAAGCTGCCAAAAAAGCCAACACAGTTCTGGGTTGCATAAACAGAGGGATAGAATCAAGATCACGTGAAGTATTAGTGACATTTTATAATGCCTTGGTAAGGCCACACTTGGAATACTGCATTCAGTTTTGGTTGCCACGATGTAAAAAAGATGCTGAGACTCTAGAAAGAGTGCAAAGAAGAGCAAGAAAGATGATTAGGGGACTGGAGACTAAAACATATGAGGAACGGTTGCAGGAACTGGGTATGTCTAGTTTAATGAAAAGAAGGACTAGGGGAGACATGATAGCAGTCTTCCAATATCTCAGGGGTTGCCACAAAGAAGAGGGAGTCGGGCTGTTCTCCAAAGCACCTGAGGGTAGAACAAGAAGCAATGGGTGGAAACTAATCAAGGAGAGAAGCAACTTAGAACTAAGGAGAAATTTCCTAACAGTTAGAACAATCAGTAAGTGGAACAACTTGCCTGCAGAAGTTGTGAATGCTCCAACACTGGAAATTTTTAAGAAAACGTTGGATAGCCATTTGTCTGAAATGGTGTAGGGTTTCCTGCCTGGGCAGAGGGTTGGACTAGAAGACCTCCAAGGTCCCTTTCAACTCTGTTATTATGTTATGTTAAGCAGTTATATAATTGTAAGTACAACTGCTAATGTCTTTCCTTCCTTCCTTCCTTTACATTTTATTTTATTTTATTTATTTATTTTGTCACACAGTATATATAAGCATAAGCATGAAATAACTAAACAATATATAAGCATATATATAAGCATGAGTATGTAATAACTATATTAATTGGATATAACGAAAGGAAACAATAGGACAGGAACGGTAGACACGCTTATGCACGCCCCTTACAGACCTCTTAGGGGGTGAGGTCAATAGTAAACAGTTTTTGGTTGAAGCTTTGGGGGTTTTGGGAAGAGCCAACAGAGTCAGGTAATGTATTCCAAGTATTAAGAACTCTGTTACTGAAGTCATATTTTCTGCAATCAAGATTGGAGCGGTAAACATTAAGCTTAAATCTATTGTGAGATCGTGTATTGTTGCAATTGAAGCTGAAGTAGTCTTCAACAGGAAGGACATTGTAATAGATGATTCTATGAGTTAAACTCAGGTCATGTCGAAGGTGGCGTAGCTCTAAATTTTCTAAACCCAGGATTTCAAGTCTGGTGGGATAAGGCATTTTGTTGTGATCAGAGGAGTGGAGAACTCTTCTTGTAAAATATTTCTGGACACGTTCAATTGTATTGATGTCAGAAATATGGTATGGGTTCCAGACAGTCAAGCTGTATTCAAGAATTGGTCTAGCAAATGTTTTATATGCTCTGGTTAGTAGTGTAGTGTTTTGGAAAAGAAGCTACGCAAGATTAGGTTTACAATTCTTAGAGCTTTTTTTGCTATGTAGTTGCAGTGGGCTTTGGCACTTAGATCATTTTTTTCTCTGGAAAGAGTGCAGAGAAGAGCCACATGGATCATTAGGGGGCTAATTAGGCTAAAACATATGAAGAATGGTTGCAGGAACTGGGTATGTCCAGTTTAATGAAAATAAGGACTAGGGGAGACATGAGAGCAGAGTTCCAGTATTTGTGGGGCTGCCCCAAAAAAGATGGGGTCAAATTATTCTCCAAAGCACCAGAAGGCAAAACAAGAAACAATGGATGGAAATTTTCAAGCTTTCAAGAAGAGACTGGGCAGCTACCTTTCAGAAATGGTACAGGGTCTCCTGCTCGAGCAGGGGGTTGGACTAGAAGACCTCTGAGGTCCCTTCCAGCTCTGTTCTGTTCTGTTCTCCAAGGCCTTAACTGGACTGGAGAACTGCTGCTTAACTCCAGGGAGGATTGTCCTCTTGGCATCCGTTGCACTGGTGTCTCCAATTCTGGTTAAAAAGAGTCAAGATGTAAAAAAAAATAATTCACTGTGATTGAATTCTCTCCTTTGAAAAGGTGCAAACACACAAAAGAAAACTGGTGAAATTTCCCATCACAGCCCCGTGCCACCCTGAATTTTCTGACTCTGAGAAAACCCCAATCACTTGCAAAAAAAAAAGAAAGAGGACATTCACACATATGCCCCTTTCCGAGACCTTGTCACTAAGTAAGAGCACCCCTACAGGTAGTCCTTGACTTATCACGGTTCACTTAGTGACCGTTCAAAGTTACAACGGCACTGAAAAATGTGACTTAGGACCGTTTTTCACAGTTACGACCTTTGCAGCATCCCCCTGATCACGTGATCAACTTTCAGACGCCTGACAACTGATTCATACTTATGACCGTTGCTGTGTCCCAAGGTCACGTGATCCGCTTTTGCGACCTTCTGACGAGCAAAGTCAACAAGAAAACCAGATTCATTTAACAACCAGGTTACTAACTTATCAACTGCAGCGATTCACTTAAAAATGGTGCCCAAAAGGGTAGTAAAATGGAGCGACTTAACAAATGTCTCGCTTAGCAACAGAAATTTTGGGCTCGATTGTGGTCGTACGTTGAGGACTACCTACCATTCCTCCCAGGACAACGCAGAAAATTTCTCTCTCTTTGGTAATTAAAACAAACCTCTCTTTCTATTCCATGAAATTGAATGAAAATAAGTAGGAGAAAAATACAAAAAGATTTTTCTAACCTCTAATTCTCTCCCCTCCCTCCCATTTCCCCCCCCCCAGGCTGATAGAAAATAACTGCATAAGAAATTTGCAAATTGATGCAGAACAAAGGAAGCTTTTGAATCAGAGACTTTTCCCCTAAAAAAATCGTTTTTCTGGTTTCCCCACCACCCCCGAATTCCTTTTAAGAGCAAGGCAAAAAGAATCAACATCTCAGTTCCGTTTAGCAATGCGATATAAAATCATACCATAATACAATTTCATATAGTTTATAAAAAAAACAGGACTTCTTTGAATCAGATTATATTAGAGGAACATTAGAACAGCTTCTCTTTCGCCTCTGAACAATCTGTATTTTGATTATAACAGTCGCCCGCGAGAGGAAAGTAGGCTGAAAAATTATAGAAATGAAATAACCTTTGTTCTAATAGCTTCAGAATGTGCAGCCGCAACCTTGGATTGCAGAAAGCAAAGCGAAGGGCCAAATCCAGCCGAGCAGAAACAATGCTCAGACTTTGAAGTGATCATGCAATATCAGGCATTGCCTTTAAATATTCAGTGAAGCAAAATAAAACCTTCAACTTGGCTACTTAGAAGAGGTAAAGTAGAAATATGTGTCCAGAGTTTTGACAGATCACATCAACACACAGGAACACATTTATATCCTAAATAAATAAATCCTAGGCTTAGAAAACTTGGAACTACGCCGCCTTCGACATGACCTGAGTTTAACTCACAGAATCATCTATTGTAATGTCCTTCCTGTCAAAGACTACTTCAGCTTTAATTGCAATAATACAAGAGCAACCAATAGATTTAAACTTAATGTCAACCGCTTTAATCTAGATTGCAGAAAATATGACTTCCGTAACAGAATCATCAGTGCTTGGAATACTTTACCTGACTCTGTGGTCTCTTCTCATAATCCTAAAAGCTTTAACCAAAAACTTTCTACTATTGACCTCACCCCATTCCTAAGAGGACCATAAGGGGCGTGCATAAGCGCACAAACGTGCCTACCGTTCCTGTCCTATTGTTTTTCTTTTCTTCTTCCTATATATATATATATGCTTATACCTCCTATATTTACTCATATATGTGTTTATATACTATATAATCTTTTTGTATGATGCCTACATATATTGTTGTGACAAAAATAAATAAATAAAAATAAACATTTACAATAGAATAACAGAGTTGGAAGGGACCTTGAAGGTCTTTTTTTTATTTTTATTTTTATTTGAGTTTATATCCCACCCTTCTCCGAAGACTCAGGGCGGCTTACACTGTGTTAAGCAATAGTCTTCATCCATTTGTATATTATATACAAAGTCAACTTTTATCGCCCCCAACAATCTGGGTCCTCATTTTGCCTACCTTATAATAAAGGATGGAAGGCTGAGTCAACCTTGGGCCTGGTGGGACTTGAACCTGCAGTACTTGCAAGCAGCTGTGTTAATAACAGACAGACTTAGTCTGCTGAGCCACCAGAGGCCCAGGTCTTCTAGTCCAACCCCCCTGCTTAAGCACGAAACCCTATACCATTTCAGACAAATGGTTATCCAACATCTTCTGAAAAACTTCCAGTGCGGGGGCATTTACAACTTCTGGGGGCAAGTTGTTCCACTGATTGTTTCACATTGTCAGGAAATTTCTCCTTAGTTCCAGGTTGCTTCTCTTCTTAATTAGTTTCCATCCATCGCTTCTTGTCCTGCCTTCAGATGCTTTGGAGAATAAATTGACCCCTCTTTTTTGGGGCAACCTCTTAGATATCAGAACACTGCTATCGTGTCACCCCAGTCCTTCTTTTCATTAAACTAGACATACTGAATTCCAGCAACTATTCTTTATATGTTTTAGCCTCCAGTCCCCTAATCATCATTGTGGCTCTTCTCTGCACACTTTCTAGAGTCTCAACATCTTTTATTACATCGTGGCGACCAAAATTGGATGCAGTATTCCAGGTGTGGCCTTACCAAGGCCTTATAAAGTGGCATTAACACTTCACGTGATCTTGAAGTGATCTCTGTTTATGCAGCCTAGACCTGTGTTGGCTTTTTTGGCAGCTGCTGCACCACCACTGGCTCATATTTAAATGATTGTCCACTAGGACTTCAAGACCTCTCTTGCAGTTACTACATCAATGTTCAGAATTTGGTTTAGTTTTTTTTAAAAATGTCTGCTTTAAACAAAGGCATCTTAGAAATTTACCCACCTCTTCATCTCCCCTAAAAAAGGACAACAATAACCCCCCCAAATAAGCAATCTCACCACTTTTTTAAAATACATTTTATACATTTTTTTTATACATGTCTCACTTAGCAATGGAAATGTTGGGCTCAATTGTGGCCGCAAGGCAAGGAGTACCTTATCTGTCTTCTACTACCACAAAACTGTCTTCTACAGTTTTGGTCGCCACGATGTAAAAAAGATGTTGAGACTCTAGAAAGAGTGCAGAGAAGAGCAACAAAGATGATTAGGGGACTGGAGGATAAAACATATGAAGAACGGTTGCAGGAACTGGGTATGTCTAGTTTAATGAAAAGAAGGACTAGGGGAGACATGATAGCAGTGTTCCAATATCTCAGGGGCTGCCACTAAGAAGAGGGAGTCGGGCTGTTCTCCAAAGCACCTGAAGGCAGGACAAGAAGCAATGGGTGGAAACTGATCAAGGAAAGAAGCAACTTAGAACTAAGGATAAATTTCCTGACAGTGAGGACAATTAATAAGTGGAACGACTTGCCTGCAGAAGTTGTGAATGCTCCAACACTGGAAATTCTTAAGAAAATGTTGGATAACCATCTGACTGAGATGGTGTAGGGTTTCCTGCCTGGGCAGGGGGTTGGACTAGAAGGCCTCCAAGGTCCCTTCCAACTCTGATGTTATGTTATGTTACTAGGCTATCAGGTTGGCAGGAAACAGCAGCACACCTGACTTCCCCCCTGACTCTATGAAGTTTTTATTTTAATGGGGCAGATATTTCTAAAAGGGCAGCCGGCTTTCCTTTTTTAAACCGCTTCCCCTTTCTTCTTTGGTCAGTTAAAGATGCATCCCACCTTTCTCCTGCTCTTGGTGTGTTTTCTGCACGCCAGCAATCTCCCGGGTGAAAAGGCAACCCCAAAGAAGAGGGCTTGGAGGGCTCCACCCTGTATACGGTGCTGCGGGCAGGACGAGCAGCCAGCCTCCATCACTGCTTCCCGATTCGCACGGATGACCAGCGATTCTCGTTATGCGACCCCTAAGATCCAGCCCACCATCGATATCCACATCTTAAAAGGCAAGCAATCTCTTTTTAAAATATTACCCCCACCCCCACCCAGTGGTGGGATTCAGCCAGTTCGCACCACTTCGGGAAAACCGGTTGTTAACTTTCTTAGCAGTTTGGCAAACTGGTTGTTGGAAGAAATCATTAGGGCAGAGAACCGGTTGTTAAATTACTTGAATCCCACCACTGGATAGGTAGGTAGGTAGACAGACAGACAGGCAGACAGACAGACACCTACCTACCTACCTACCTACCTACCTACCTACCTACCTACCTACATACATACATACATACATACAGTGGTGGGATTCAGCCAGTTCGCACCACTTCGGGAGATCCGGTTAACTTTCTGAACAGTTTGGCAAACTGGTTGTTGGAAGAAATCATTAGGGCAGAGAACCGGTTGTTAAATTACTTGAATCCCACCACTGGATAGGTAGGTAGGTAGGTAGGTAGACTGACAGACAGACAGACAGACAGACAGACAGACAGACACCTACCTACCTACCTACCTACCTACCTACCTACATACATACATACATACATACAGTGGTGGGATTCAGCCAGTTCGCACCACTTCGGGAGAACCGGTTGTTAACTTTTTGAACAGTTTGGCAAACCGGTTGTTGGAAGAAATCATTAGGGCAGAGAACCGGTTGTTAAATTACCTGAATCCCACCACTGCCCCCCCCGCCCCCACTTTTCTGCAAAGCTCTGATCAGTATCTCTTCTTGTGTCAACCATGTCAGGTAGACCAGATAGAAAACACAGTGTCAAGTACGGCAGTCAGGAAACTCAGGCAGTTCAAGATGCTCTGGATTATAAGACACACCTACCTTTTTTGGGGGAGGAAAACAAGAAAAAAAAATCTATCTCTGCCTCCCAGCAGTTTGCTTCCTTGCAGCAAATTGTCTTTTTCATTTTCATTTTCATTTTCAGCACAGCCTGATTAGCACAAAAAAAAATCTGCCTCCCAGAAATTTGCTTCCTTGCAGCAAACAGTGGAGGCCTGTGCGGCAATAGGCAATGGAAATCCTTGCAGCCTGAAACAGCTGAGGGTCGGGAGGCCGATCCAACCAACAATCAGCTGCTTGTGCTAATCAGGTTGGGCTGAAGCTGAAATGGGCTGTTTGCTGCTTGCTGCAAGGAGTAAATTGCTGGGAGGCAGAGGCCAAAGGGTGGGTGGGTGGCAGCTGGTGGGTGGGGATACATTCGGTGTATAAGACGCACCCAAATTTTCACTCCTTTTAGGGGGGGGGGAAGCGCGTTTTATACTCTGAAAAATATGGTATATAAGGGTTTATTGCAAGCTTAAGCTCTCTATAAGAATCTGAACTGTTGACAGTCAAAGCCAACTGGCATTAGATAAGAGTCAAATGGAATTCAAGGTGGGCTGGACTTAGATTTCTTGTGGGTCAGGCTTATCATCTCCTACACACAGCCATACAAGCTACTTCCAATTTATTGTAAAGCTACATTACAGAATCATGCCAGTCTACAATTATTCCACTGTCACTTTTATGGCCCATTAACTCAGGGACAGTCCCTTCTGGGTCTCTTGCACCAACCATCATCCAGTTGTTTCTTATCTGAACATTCTCTGAGTAGTATCCCTTCACCTGGTCTCCCAAGGCCATTCTCATGCAGCATTGCTGATTGCAATGAAGTATGCACAGATCAATCACTTTTAAAAAAAATCCCTTGTCAGCGTTCCAGAAAAAAAAACCTAACTCCAAGTAAAAACTCTGAAGCAAGCATCTTTCAAAGTTTTATTTACTAGGATAGGTAAAATGGCACATCTGGGAAAACCCGAATCTGAGAGGTCTGGGTTTTCCCTCAGGAAATCAAAACCCCCCAAACCATCCCCTGACTCCTCAGTCGATCACATGCTCCAATCGCCAACCATCCCATCTCGAGACAGCACTCTGACTGCTCCTCCTTCAGATGCAGGATCGGCCTGACCTTGACCGATAGGAAGAATGCTATTGTGTCTAAAGACAACCCCTCTACTCAATCCCCCCCTCCTACTTTCCCACAGACGAGAAGGTGGCAGCACGGAATCTTACGGCCTAATATGGCTGCCAAAGCTGACATCCCTACTAATAGGATTAGGTGAATAGGACAATTCTCTCATGTTCTTATGTTTGCAAATGTGTTCACCTCGGCTCTCCCTAGTTTGTAAATTGGGCCAGTTGCATGAAGTCCTGCTTTACGGCTGTTGTGACTTTAACAACTTGGAGTCAAGGACTACCTGTCTGAACATCTCTTGATGTTTTCCTGGCTTCCCATTCAGGAGAGATACCAGGAAAGGAGTCCTCCAGTGGGGTCTTTTCTAAGCAGGATGTTTAGATCACAAGACTATTGTGGCCCGTCGGCTGCCAGCAGAGCTAGCAGCGGAGTCAGATGAGTAGGAGGTTGAGGGGAGGCCTGGGCTAGCTTCGGAGCCTTTGGAAGGCTCTGATGAGGAAGCAGAAACAGATGCAGATCCGGGGCCTTTTGTTCGGCCCCAGGTGGAGAGGTAGCTGTCTTCGGGGCCTGAGCTGAGTGAGGGGGAGGAACAGATGGGCCCCATCCCAGATGCACGTATGCGCAGAGAGGAGAGGAGAGGAGAGCAAAGGAAAGCAATAAGCCGGCTCTTAGGGAGAGGCAGACGCAGACGATAGCCAGCCCCTCCCTGGCTGGGAAATAAATAGGAGGGGTTTGGGAGTGTCCAGTTGTCACAGGCAACTGTTCATTTTCCAGTGTACATCCATCAAGTCGGATTCCTTTGCCAGAACCAGGTTTGTCGGGACTAATTGCTTCTGTCTTTGAGGTGCCAACTGAGTATCCCCGCTGGGAAACAATAGGTGGTGCATTGCCTCAGCCGGTGTGAACAGGGACTGTTCTGCTTGGCTTAATCATTGAAGGACTTTTTTATCTTGAGTTCTCATGTCAACAGAGACTGTCCTTGCCCTGTTTCGGAAGGGAAAAAGACTTTCACTTGCGACTAATTATTTTTGGTTTGGTCTATCCGATGTGAACGAAGACTGTTCATGTTTTAAGAAAAAAGGGGGTGGTTTTACCCATGAGTAAGTCGTTTCTCATTGCTTGCGAAGGCTAGGTCAGAACAAAGACCTCCAAGGTCCTTTCCAGCCCTCTAGCTCTATGATTGGGAACCATCTCCTCTATCATGTCCAGCTCTTAAATCAACCCAAAGTAATCCATCCAAGAAAGCAAAATCCCTACCCCAACAGCGCCCTCTTTTGCAGGAAAAAAGAACTGAGAAAAAAAAATAGGCAGGGCAGCGTTTTCACACCATCTAAATTTGTGACGCCTTATTCCTTTTTGTCTCCGTAGGAGAAAAAGGTGAGATGGGGGAACGAGGCCTTGCAGGGCTCGAAGGCAAATCGGGTGAGACAGGCCTACAGGGATCCCATGGCCAGAAAGGTCAAAAGGGTCAGGTGGGCCCACCCGGCCACTCCTGCAAACAGCATTACGCTGCCTTTTCAATCGGACGCAGCAAACCCCTCCACAGTTTGGATTACTACCAACGGGTCACTTTCGACACGGAGTTCGTCAACCTCTACAAGCATTTCAACATGTTTACTGGCAGCTTCTTCTGCTACGTTCCCGGGATCTACTTCTTCAACCTGAACGTCCACACCTGGAACTACAAGGAGACCTACCTGCACATCATGAAGAATGAAGACCAAGTGGCGATCCTCTACTCTCAGCCCAGTGAGAGGAGCATCATGCAGAGCCAAAGCCTCATGCTGGACCTCCTGGAAGGAGATGAGGTCTGGGTACGAATGTTCAAGCGGGAGCGGGAGAATGCGATCTACAGCGAGGAGTCGGACATCTATATTATCTTCAACGGCCACCTAATTAAGCCTGCTGTGGAAGGAACTCCAGTCGAAGACTAAAGTAGCAGAGGTGGCTTGTCTACTCTTCAAACGGTGCTTTTGCATGGACTGCAGCCACAGAGCTGCTTGCCTTGCGCACGGGGACTACGGCTACTCTCCCGGCCAACTCACCACAGCCAACTCGCCACGGCCAGCTCACCACAGACAATTTGCCATGGCCAACTCACCATGGCCAACATACCATGGCCAACTCACCACAGCCAACTCACCACAGCTAACTCACCATGGCCAACTCACCATGGCCAACATACCATGGCCAACATACCATGGCGAACTCGCCACAGCCAACTCGCCACGGCCAACTCACCACGGCCAACTCGCCATGGCCAACTCACCACGGCCAACTCATCACGGCCAACTCGCCACGGCCAACTCACCATGGCCAACTCACTACGGCCAGCTTGCTACGGGAAAACTTGCAGCAGGTCAAGAGTTACATTAATATCAAATATATGGTGGAATAAAATAATAATTAAATTATTAATATACTTTAAAATAATTGAATCGAATTGTTGAATTGTCCTGCAGCGAGTTATCCTCTGCTGAATTGGCCACGGTGAGTTGTCCTATTCTGTGCTCAGGGCCCCAGTGGAATTAACGTATAAATAGGTGCTACTAGGCTTACGACTTTTCCCAGTGTTGTGATGGAGAGAAAATCCCAGATCTCTGGGATCCTGCTGAATAGTTCTCACAAAACGGGTGCCAGGGGGGAGATTTTGCACATTCCCCCAGCGTCTAAGACCAATTACAAAAGACTTCTTGACCAGAAGACAAATTAATAAGGCTGACCATCCCCACCACTTTAAGGACTCCATCCATCACTTCTCAGAATACTTGACCCTCCTTTGAGGCAGAGTATATGCTTCAAAGAAAAGAAGGGGGTGGGGATCCAAAAAAGAGTCATGTGCCATTTTATTTCCTAAGATTACTTCTTGGCTTCCTGGGGTTCAGAGACATCCTTGGGAATTAGAATGATGGCATGATATGCATGATAAACGTAGCCCTCAATTTATGACCAATCATTATTGGTTATGATTATCATTAATGATTATCATTATGATCATTATCATTATGAGTATTTGAATAGCAGACTTGTTAGAGTTGGAAGGGACCTTGGAGGTCTTCTAGTCCAACCCCCTGCCCAGGCAGGAAACCCGGTACCATTCCAGACAAGTGACTGTCCAGTCTCTCCTTGAAATCCTCCAGTGATGGAGCACCCACAATTTTTTGTTTGTTTGTTTACATTTATATCCCGCCCTTCTCCGAAGACTCAGGGTGGCTTACAGTGTGTAAGGCAATAGTCTCATTCTATTTGTATATTTACAAAGTCAACTTATTGCCCCCTCAACAATCTGGGTCCTCATTTTACCTACCTGATAAAGGATGGAAGGCTGAGTCAACCTTGGGCCTGGTGGGACTTGAACCTGCAGTAATTGCAGGCAGCTGTGTTTAATAACAGGCTTCTTACAGCCTGAGCCACACCGCGGCCCTTTCTGAATTTCTGAAGGCAACTTCTGTTCCGCTGGTTAAGAGTTCTGACTGTCAGGAAATTTCTCCTTAGTTCTAGGTTGCTTCGCTCCTTGATTAGTTTCCATCCATCGTTTCTTTTTCTTGACTTCAGGTGCTTTGGACAATAGAATACAGAATAACTGAACTGGAAGAGACCTTGGAGGTCTTCTAGTCCTAATCTGTGTTCTCCTTTTGTTCATGAACTGGATCTGTAATCAATATTATTGAACAGGGATTCATGAGGTGCTTAAAAATAATAAAGAATGATATCCTATGAGTAACGTGTTCTTTCTCTTTTGTTTTCTCTCTCCTCTATTTCCTTTTGTGTTTCTAACGTTTTTTCTTTTCTTTCTTGTTTACTTTCTGTTAGGTATATTAAAACAATTAAAAGAATATCCTAGGAGTTCTGCTTGACTCAAGGAAATCGTTCCCCTTTCTTAGATACCCCAAATCTGTCTGTTGGTTGGGAAGGACATTTTTTAAAAACCTGTAGATTGTTTTCATTTCTGTGAAGAGTTTAATTATTAGAATACAGAACATTTTGGATGTCTTCGTATTGAGAAGTCCCCTTCAGTCTCTTTTCCTTTAAGAATCTCCTTTTGTGATGTCCAATTTTTGAAGAAGAGTTTATTAATAATGTGATAATTACATCTATGCTACAGAGATGATTTGATGGATTGGAGCAGTGCTGTTGCAAAATTAAGTTGGAAGTTAATTTTGGTTTCCCTTAGAATATAGAATCGTAGGGCTGGAAGGAACCTTGGAGGTCTTCTAATCCAACCCCTGCTCAAGCCAGGAGACTTCATACCTTCAAACTCATCCCTACTCATAGAACATACAACCGTGATGGCGAATCTATAGCACGTGTGCCACAGGTGGCAAGCAGAGCCCTTTCTGCAGGTATGCCAGCTGTCACCCCAGCCCAGCTCCACTGCACATGCGCGCACCTCCCATCAGCCAGCTGGTCTTCGGGTCTCTGCTGTGCATGCACGGAGATGGGGCCTTCCCTGATCTTCACAGGTTCCACCCTCCACAGGTGCCTCTCCGTGGCAGGAATGGAGGAGAAAGCTAGGACGCATTGGGGGTAGAAACTGCAAAGATCGGAGAAGGCATGGAAGGCAGGAGGCAACTCGGACTCGATGGGGGGAGAAGCTGTGGAGATCATGGAAGGCACAGAAGGCAGGTGTTGTGACTCCAGCCCCCGAACCTGGCCCCATAAGTGACTCCGAGAGTGAGGGGGAAGGGCCGGTAAGGCTTACCTCGGGAGCACCGATTCCTTTGGCCCAGCTGCAGGAGCCAGAACCAGACCAGTCGGAGGACGTAATGAGGCCGTCATTCCCTGATTCCTCCCTTCCCCAGGCTACGCCTTCAGACCCAGCTGGTAATAATAATCAAGCTTGGCTTGACCCGCGCTTCAGAAGATTAGAGAGGCGGCGACATCAAAAGGAAGGGTGGGGCTCCACAGGATATATAAGGAGCTTTGGGACTGCTCTCACTCCACGGGAAGCAAAAGTTTAGCTGATCCATTTCAAAAAGAGCTGAAAGTCTTGCTACGTGAGTCATCTGTTTGAACTTTGGCAGGCAGCAGCGATTTCTCTGCCAGGACTGATAAGAGCCGTGAATCCACTGGCTGAAGGCCAGCTCGTGCGTCTGAAGTGGGGAAGGAGACAGAACATCATGAATGGAGGAGAAAGCTAGGACGCGATTGGGGTAGAAACTGTGGAGATTGTGAGAGCCCCTCCGCGACACATTTTGGGCTTGAAAAGCCTCCTGCACCAATCTGGAAGCCAAAACAGGGGCCTGGGGCGCATGCGCAGGAGGGCACATGTACAGGGAACGTACATGCATGTGTGGGGGCATGCGTGGGGGCACTCACATTGCATTTTGGGGATTGTGGCACGCGTGCTTTGCGCACTCGGCACCAAAAAGGTTAACCATCACTGACATAGAATAACAGAGTTGGAAGGGACCTTGGAGGTCTTCTAGTCCAGGGGTCTCCAACCTTGACAACTTTAAGACTTGTGGACTTCAACTCCCAGAATCCCTCAGCCAGCTTTGCTTTGCTGGGGGATTCTGGGAGTTGAAGTCCGCCAGGCTTAAAGTGGCCAAGGTTGGAGACCCCTGTTCTAGTCCAATCTCTTTCTCAAACAGGAGACCCTCTACCATTTCAAACAAATGGCTGTCCAAACTTTTCTTTAAAACTTCCAGTGTTGGAGCACCCGCAACTTCTGAAGGCGAGCTATTCGATTGGTTGATTGCTCTCAAATTTCTTAGGAAATGTCTCCTGAATTCCAGGCTGCTTCTCTCCTTGATTAGTTTCCATCCATTGTTTCTCTCTCTCTTTTTTTTTTTTTATTGAAAGAGTTTTAAAAAAACAAAAACATTTTTCCCCCTTTTTCCCCCCTCCCTCCCAGAAAAAAAAACAAAAAACAAAACATCCCCCTCCCTCCCCCACCCCCCGGCTTCCCGGGTCAATCACAAGGTATAGTTATACATAAACCAAACATAGAATAAAATTTTCCCTTCCAATCCAAATAACCACATCCAAAGCTTTTCGTCTCCCAACCCCCTCCCCATTACATAAAATAACTTTCTAATTATTCAAAGGCAATCTGATATTTCTTAATCTGATATCTGTTTTGTTGATAATCAATCCATTTTTTCCATTCAATTAAATATCTTTCCTGCGTATTGTCTTTTAAAAACGCTGAGATTTTAGCCATCTCAGCCAAATTAATAACTTTCAATATCCATTCTTCTATTGTAGGTATCTCTTCTTTCTTCCAGTATTGTCCAATCAACAGTCTTGCTGCTGTTATTAAGTTCAGAATCAATTTAGTCTCAATCCCTGTACAATCCGTTATAATTCCCAAAAGGAAAAATTGTGGCAGGAACTTTATCTTCTTCTTCAGTACATTTTGAATAATCCACCAAATTCTTATCCAAAAGACCTTAATTTTCTTGCAAGTCCACCAAATATGAAAATATGTAGCATCATCACAATCACACCTCCAACATTTCGCTTGGATATTAGGATACATACATGATAATTTTTTGGGATCTAAGTGCCATCTATAAAACATCTTATAAAAATTTTCCCTTAAATTCTGTGCTTGTGTAAACTATCATCTGCAAAAGCTCTAACTTTGTACTCATATTGTCTAATCTTAATTCCCTCTATTTTCATTAATTCTCGTATTTTATCTAATAATGGTTCCAGAGTCAAAACAAACAATAATGGTGATAAGGGACATCCCTGTCTTGTTCCTTTCGCAATCTTAATAACTTCTGTCAAACTACCATTTACTATAATCTGTGCTGTTTGCTCTCCATAAATCGCTTTAATTATTCTAATAAAACAGTCTCCAAATTGCATTTTCTCTATTAATTTAAATAAAAAATCCCAATGCAATCGATCAAAGGCTTTCTCTGCATCCAAAAAAATAAGTGCCGCTGAAGTATTCTTCTTTTCCAAATATTCCAATATATTAATAATCTGTCTAACATTATTCCTCATCTGCCTCCCTTTTATAAAACCAGATTGATCAGTATGAATTCTTTGTTGTAAAACTAACATTAATCTATTTGCTATTATTTTACAAAATCTTATAATCATTATTTAAAAGTGAAATCGGCCTGTAGTTACCAGGTTTAGAGCAGTCTTGCTCCTCTTCGGTATCAGTGAAATAAAAGATGTTTTCCATGACGGGGTATTCCACTCCTAATTGTATCTGATTAAATAATTCTTTAAGTGGGCCTAATATTTCATCCTGTGTTTTTATAATAAGTTGCTGTAAGACCATCTGTACCAGGGTTTTCCCATTTTAATTGTTTAATTGCCTCCACTATTTCTCCAGTAGCTATCGGCCGATTCAGCTCCTCCTCTGTTCTAATGTTAGAATATTAACCTTATAATCTTTCAAATAATCATAAATGTCCCTATTCAATATTTTGTCTTTTGCATATAGTGCAGTATAAAATTCTGAGAATGCCTTTTAATTTTATCCTGTTGGTATATCTCTTTACCTTTATATTCTATTTTTTGTATGACACGTGCTTTCTGTTTCTTCCTTAAATTATATGCCAACCATCTCCCAGGTTTATTTGCATTACAAAAGGTATTATGTTTAGCATATTGTATATTCGTTGCCACCTGGTCTGCCATTAACATATTAAATTGACTCTGTAATATTTTTATAGCCTCTTTAAGTTTATGATCTTGTGGGTTTTGAATTAATAACTGTTGCTTCCTTTGAATTTCTTCTTCCAAATATCTACGCTGCCTTTGTTTATTATTCCTTTGCCTATTGTCCAAGTAAATCAATATCCCTCTAATAAACGCTTTGCTCGCTTCCCACACAGTTCCTATAGGTGTCCCTTTGTACATATTAAAATCAAAAAATTCTTTTAACTGTTTCTTACAATAAGTTACATTATCCTCATATCTAAACAGATTTTCATTCAACCTCCATGTTCTACCACCTTTTTTCCCTTGTAATAATTCCATCCATACTGGGCTATGGTCAGTTAAACACCTCGGAAATATCTTCGTTTTCTTCACCCTAGAAAGCAAGTCATTAGAAATTAAAATAAAATCAATGCGTGAAAAAGATTGATGCCTATCAGAAAAAAAAGTAAAATCTCTCTCATCTGGATTCCGTAACCTCCATATATCTCTAAACTCAAAGTCTTCCATCATTTCAAAAAGGATTTTGGTAATTTTGCATGTATAGGTATCTTCTTGGAGGAGGTTCTCTTATCCTTCTTGTATCAATTACTCCATTCCAGTCTCCTAATAAAATAAACGAACTATAATCCCAGAGGGTCAACCTCTCATGTAACATTTTGTAAAACTTTTCTTGTTGCTGATTAGGTGCATAAATACCTATCAACAAAGTCTTTTTTGCATCTATCACCAGTTCAATAGCAATAAATCTTCCTTGAATATCTGCCTCAATTAGCTTAGCTGGTATATCCTTCCTGATATATACAACAATTCCATGCTTCTTTTCTAAAGCTGATGCAACAAAATGGTTACCCAATTTTGAATTAATTAAATATTTTTGGTCTGATAATTTTATATGTGTCTCTTGCAAACAAATCACATCATTTTTAAATTGTTTCAAGTAGTGAAATATTTTCCTTCTTTTCTGAGCTGAATTCAAGCCATTAACATTCCATGACAAGATTCTATTTGCCATTACTGGCCTCCTGAAGCTTTGAAGCAGACAACGGAAGCTCCTCCTCCGGTATCTTCCGTCTAGCTCCTCCCACAGCTTCCATAATGGGATCCTGACTTTTACTTTGAGACTGTTGCTCTTCTTTACGCTTAAGGGCTCCTCTTGTCACCCTTTGCTCTTGTGGTTCCTCTAATACTGGCAGCAATAAAGGCTCTTGGATCACCACGCCTTCTTGAGTCTCTTGAAGTTTTTCTATCACTTCTATTTCGACTTTCAAAACTGTAGAAAGAAAATCCTTTGCCTTTAAAACAGTGTCAATTCTATATCTCCTTCCTTGATAGAATAGTGTCAGTCCAACTGGCACCTCCCATCTGAATTGAATCTGATGTTTTTTAAGTTCTTGTGTAAAAAGCAAATTCCTTCCTGTCTCTTAACATCTTTGAAGGAATCTCTTTCAACACCTTCAACTCCTGTTCTCCAATTTTTAAAGTTGTCTGATATGAAACTTGCAGAATTTGATTTCTCATAGTCCTTTTCACAAAATAAACCACAATGTCCCGAGGAAGCTTTCTCTGTCTTGCAATCCAAGAATTAACTCTATATATTTTATCAATTTGGTAAGCTTCCTCTTGGGGTCCACTTCAATAAATTCAGCCAATGCTTCTGATATAATTTTTCTTAAGTCTTCTCACGCTCTTCTTGCATACCACGAATTCTAAGAGCTCCTTCCATAAGTTTATATTGTAATATCACAACCTGATCTTCATTTTGATCCACTTTTTTCTGAACACCTTTCATTTCGTCTTCTAAATGCTTATTTGACTGAGAGATCTGTTGCATTTCCACTTCCAATCCTTCAATTTTTTTACTCAGTCCTTGAACTGCCATAAGAATATCTTCTCTTATTTTTGCATTAAAATTCTCCATCATCTCTTTTTGCCTATCTTCAGAAAGTTTTAATTGTTCTTTCAATATTTCCTCAAGACTTGGTTCAGATCCCCTTCTTCCAGAAGGCTTTAAAGGTTTAGCTGCCATTCTGTCTTCAAAAGAATCAGGAATTCAAACTTAATAACTCTCCTTCCCTCCTTTCAGTATAAAAAAACTCCGTTTGTAACAATCCACAAGTAACGCTGCTTCATCGTACTAAAAAATTTTTACTTTCACTTTTAGACGCCATTTTAAAAGTCAATTAATCAAAGACAAAGAAAGGTTTCAAGTTTCAAAAAGGGAGTCGGTACTTGCCGTGCTGATTCTGCATCAAAGATCGAACGCTTGTGAAATTCCCGTCTGCTTGGAATATCAATCAATTTAATAAGTCCTCTAGAGCAGAAGCGACATTCCTCTCCTTTTTCCTGATAAAAACAGGAGCGTGCTGAAGTTGGAGGGAGTGGAATTCGGTGGGGTCATAAATCCAGGAAAATTCGCTCTTGAGAGCAAACCCCCTGTCAGACCTGCCACTCTTCCACAACTCTGATAACCTCTTTCACCCAGAGATTATGCTAAGCTCAGTGAACAGTGATTTATTTTCTGTTTCACTGACTTTTACAATCTTCAAACACGGAGTGCTCTGTTAGAGCACCCAGCAGGAGGGTGACGTCACTGGAGCCTCCTCCATCCATTGTTTCTCATCTTGCCTTTTGGTGCTTTGGAAAATAGTTTGATGGCTCCCTCGTCTTTGTAGGAGCCCCTCAAATATTGGAAGACTGCTGTCTTATCACCCCTAGTCCTCCTTTTCATTACTCTTTTACTCATCCTTGATTTATAGTGATAAAACCACAAAACAGGAGATACCATGGTTGGCAGTGGAAATATAGTCAATAAATGGAGAAGAATCCAAAATACTGTAAAACGTTGAACTGAGGCTCTTCAGCCTTTGCCTGAATAAACCCCATGAGGAACATATCTATCTATCTATCTATCATCTATGTCATCTATCTATCATCTATCTATCTGTCTGTCTGTCTGTCTGTCATCTATCTATCTATCTATCTGTCTGTCTGTCTGTCTGTCTGTCTGTCTGAGTCTGTCTGTCTGTCATCTATCTATCTATCTATCTATCTATCTATCTGTCATCTATCTATCTGTTATCTATCTATCTATCTATCTATCTATCTATCTATCTATCTATCTATCTATCTATCTATCATCTATGTCATCTATCTATCATCTATCTGTCTGTCTGTCTGTCATCTGTCTGTCTGTCTGTCTGTCATCTATCTATCTATCTATCTATCTATCTATCTATCTATCTATCTATCTATCTATCTATCTATCTATATCTGTCTGTCTGTCTGTCTGTCTGTCTGTCTGTCTGTCTGTCATCTATCTATCTATCTATCTATCTATCTATCTATCTATCTATCTATCTATCTATCTATCTATCTATCTATCTATCTATCTATCTATCTATCTATCTATCTATCTATCTATCATCTATGTCATCTATCTATCATCTATCTGTCTGTCTGTTATCTGTCTGTCTGTCTGTCTGTCATCTATCTATCTATCTATCTATCTATCTATCTATCTATCTATCTATCATCTATCTGTCTGTCTGTCTGTCATCTATCTATCTATCTATCTATCTATCTATCTGTCATCTATCTATCTATCTATCTATCTATCTATCTATCTATCTATCTATCTATCTATCTATCTGTTTGTCATCTATCTGTCTGTCATCTATCTATCTATCTATCTATCTGTCTGTCTGTCTGTCTGTCTGTCATCTATCTATCTATCTATCTATCTATCTATCTATCTATCTGTCATCTATCTATCTATCTATCTGTCTGTCTGTCATCTATGTCTATCTATCATCTATCTGTCTGTCTGTCTGTCTGTCTGTCATCTGTCTGTCTGTCTGTCATCTATCTATCTATCTATCTATCTATCTATCTATCTATCTATCTGTCTGTCTGTCTGTCATCTATCTGTCTGTCATCTATCTATCTATCTATCTATCTATCTATCTATCTATCTATCTATCTATCTATCTATCTATCTATCATCTGTCTGTCTATGTAATCTATCTTTTTTTCCTGTGCCTCCAATCTAGATGAAGGGGAAGTGAGATTGTAAACCCATCACAGTCGCATGATGCCCTGCTTAGTGACAGTTGCACTTAGCGACTAGCTCGCTTGCCCAATTGTGGTTGCTAAGCAACGACTACTACAGCTAGTCCAGCACTATCTAGACTAGCACTGATGACCGTTACCTAGTTTGGATAATGAAACGTCTGCAAGAAAAACAAGCAAGCTCGGAGAGCTCCAGGGACCTTCATTTCAACCTTGAGCTACAAATATGCTCCTTTATTAGAATGACCACCTGTGTAGGTTCTTCCTGTTGGTTGTTGTAATTTCAACGCATATTTCTTTCTTTAGGTACTGGGCTGTTACCTAGCCTGGTATTCCCCACCCCATCCACTTTCTTTTCCTTAAGTGGACCCAGGGGTGGGCTTCAAAAATTTTAGCAAGGGGTTCTCTGCCCGGTTGCTGGGTGGGCGTGGCCATGGTGGTTGTGACCTAGTCAGCCTCCTGCACCACAGCGGTGTGTGTGTCTCTGTGTGTGTTTGCCCTCCCTGAGCTCCAGAGGCTTTTCTTGAGCCTCCGGGAGGGCGAAAACGACCTCCCCAGGCCCTGGAGGCTGAAAACAGGCCCATTTCAAGCATTCCCGAACTTCCGGTAGGCCCGTTTTTCACCCTCCCTGAGCCTCCACATGCACCCTTTACTTCCAAAATGGGCTGAGCGGAGACTCCTGGGAGGGGCGGGGAGGGGCAGGGCCAGCCAGGAGTGGGATTTGGGGGGTTCTCCGAACTGGGCAGAATCTTAGCTAGAGGTTCTCCCGAACTCCTGTGAACCCCCCAGCAGCCACAACCTGAGTGGAGCCCTTTACAAGCCTTGCTCTTAAATGTCATTCTGCGTTTTTGCAGAATGAAAAACGTATTCCCATTCTGAGAAACAAGGAATACGTTTAGGACAATGACAGCAGCCCCGTCGGCGGCTCTGAATCCCCAATCATGGCCATATTTGTTTGCCCCAGCTAGGGGGATGTTTGCAATATGACTCAGGGGAACCTCCGCTCCCACCCAGCGCTGACATTTTATAAGTGCCTGATAAGGAAGCTTGTAAACTTGCAAACAAGCCAATAAACCCTGCAAATCCATCGTGTCCACAGAGATAACCGAAAGAGATTTGGTCCGCTTGTTTCCACTGAGTTAGAATTAAATGCTGCTCACTTGGTGGGGCTGCCGTTGTCACCTTTTCAAAGACCCTGCCCAGCATGCAACAATTATCTGGAATGGGGTGGCAGGGCCCTTTTAAGGTGAAGATCAGATGCCTTTTTAAAAGAGAAAAATAAGGACAAGACAGAAAGCATGTGTATCCAGGAGACAATAAGTTTGTTTGTTTGTTTTTTTAAAAAAATATTCATTTTAAAATCAGTTCATAAACCTTTGATTTCTTTTTTATGTTCATTCCCCGCTCCTGTCTAAATTCTCGTATTACCTAAATCATCATTTGATTTTAGCATCCGACCAAATTGGCAGAGACTGGCAAGGAGGATGGGGTACCACGCAGAGACCTTTTGAGGGATGTCTAGGCTGAAGAGAGAACACCGATGCTCTTTAATCTCAGACAGATGTGGACATGACGGCGCGTGCAGGGTTTCACTCTAGTAGGCCCAAACTAGTTTTTTAAAAAATTCACAAATGTGAATTCTCATCAAAACAGATATGTTATTATTTCTAATGGAGGGTATGCACCTAATGTAGAAGTGCCCAGAGCTGAACTGATTCCTAAAAACTTTGATTGGAGACCTTCAAAAGTTGTTAACAAATTCAAGTCAAGTCAGCATAGAGCTGGAAGGGACCTTGGAGGTCTTCTAGTCCACCCCTCCCCGCTCAAGCAGGAGATCCGATACTATTTGAAATAAGTAGCTATCCAGTCTCTTCTTAAAAGTGATGGAGCACCCACAACTTCTGAAGGCAAGCTGGTCCACTGGTTAATTGTTCTCACTGTCAGGAAATTTTTCCTGAGTTTTAGATTGCTTCTCTCCTTGATTAATTTCCATCCATTGCTTCTTGTCCTGCCCTCAGGTGCTTTGGAAGACAAATAAATAAATAAATAAATAAATAAATAAATAAATAAATAAATAAATAAATAAATAAATAAATAAATAAATAACAACAGAGTTGGAAGGGACCTTGGAGGCCTTCTAGTCCAACCCCCTGCCCAGGCAGGAAACCCTATACCATCTCAGACAGATGGTTATCCAACATTTTCTTAAAAATTTCCAGTGTTGGAGCATTCACAACTTCTGCAGGCAAGTCATTCCACTTATTGATTGTTTTAACTGTCAGGAAATTTCTCCTTAGTTCTAAATTGCTTCTTTTCTTGTTCAGTTTCCACCCATTGCTTCTTGTCCTGCCTTCAGGACTTTGGAGAACAGTCCGACTCCCACTTCTCTGTGGCAGCCCCTGAGATATTGGAACAAGTTGATCCACCCTCTTCTTTGTGGCAGTGCCTCAAACACTGCTATCATCTCACCCTTAATCCTTCTTTTCTTTAGACTAGCCATATCCAAATCCTGCAACCATTCTTCCTATGCTTTTTATCTGTAGGGTGTAGGGTTTTCTGCCTAAGCAAGGGGTTGGACTAGAAGATCCCCGAGGTCCCTTCCAACTCTGCTATTCTAAAAATTCTAATGCAATCTTAATTGCTATTCTTGGCACTTTTTCCAAAGCAATATTTTTCCAAAATAGTAATTGTTAAGTGTGAGAGAAAGGGGAAGAAAAAAAAAAAAAGCAAGCACTAATCCCTTGTGTTTTCTAATGTTGGTAACTTGGTGACTTCATGGGTCCATCCCTGAGGATTTTGTCCAGTGGAGAAAACAATGTCCTGCTGGAGCTGGGTTGGACTAGATGACCTCCAGGTCTCTTCCAGCCCTGGATTAATCTCAGAAGCTGTGTCTAGTGCCAGGTTTGTAGTCCTTCCCTCCTCTCCTTTTCCCTCTTTCTTTCTTTCTTTCTTTCTTTCTTTCTTTCTTTCTTTCTTTCTTTCTTTCTTTCTTTCTTTCTTTCTTTCTCTCTCTCTCTCTCTCTCAAACGAACCCCCCACTCGTCCATTTTTTGCCTACACCCCCCATTTTTTGCCTAGCAGGCTTCAGCCTTTTTACCTTTTACAAAATGCTTTTAAAAGTAAAAAAAAAAAAAAAAGGCTCTGACGATCGCGTAGCTCAGCTAGGCATGAGGGAGGGGCAAGGATTTTTGCTATCAGTTCTCTGAACCACCTGCTGCCATTGCTACCAGATCAGCTGATCCGGTCTGAACCGGGAACATTTCACCCCTGATTTTGTCCCTTGTCCTTTCCTGTATCCGGGATCATTTTTGATCCCAGCCCTGGGATCTCTTGGTGGTCTGAAAACCATATGCAAATTGGGCCTCGTCCTGTTTAATGTGCTGTGACTTAGCCTGGGAGAGGCCCTTTAGGTGACCTCTGCATCTTTCCTCTTCCACCGAACACCTGTCTTTTTCCTGCGAAAAAAGCCCTGTGAAATCTCTCCAGGTGGCAGGCAAAACCAGAGAACAATTACGGTCGATAAGGAAATCCAGGCCCCAGTCGCATTAATGGAAGGGGGTTCGGGAAAACCAAGTGGAGGCTTAGCAGAGATAGCAGGATTGCGCTTATCTGCAGAAACGGAAAGTGCATTTGATGTAATCGAATGGGAAAGACAAACAGAAGGCACTTTGGAGTCAGATGGACTTGGAGGTTATACAACCCAGAGGCGTCACGCTGGACTTTGTACAAAAACAGAAAAATTGGTCTCGTTTCTCTATAGAGAATAGAGATGAACAATGTGACCTAAACCATGGGTCTCCAACCTTGGCAACTTTAAGCCTGGCGGACTTCAACTCCCAGAATTGGAGACCCCTGACCTAAACAATGTTCCCCAGGGCAGGTATCCCATGTGATAAATATATGCCACCCCCCCTCCCAGTTTTGTTTTTTAGCCCGTCAATGTTTCTTCTCTTCTTCTCTTGGACCTTCCCTATGCTTTTCCCCTGGACATGCTTGGGGTGCTAATACCCAAACATGGTCAGGAAGCAATCAGGTGTCAGTTCCACAGCTGCTGAGAGATCACAACCTGCCCAGGTAAGATGGAGTGGAACAGAAGTGAGGTCAGAAACATTCAAAGATGAAATACCTGCTGCTTTCCTCACTGGCAGCGTGAAACAGGGACATGGTGTGTAACAGAGAGATACAATCAAGATCAAGCGAGGTACTAATACCACTCTATGAAGCTTTAATAAGGCCACACCTAGAGTCCTGCATCCAGTTTTGGTCACTGCACTATAAAAAAAAGATGTTGAGACTCTAGAAAGAGTGCAGAGAAGAGCAACCAAGATGATGAGGGGACTGGAGGCTAAAACATATGATGAATGGTTGGCTAGTCTAGTGAAGAGAAGGACCAGGGGAGACAGGATAGCAGTCTTCCAATATTTGAGGGGCTGCCACAGAGAGGAGGGGGTCAAGCTATTTTCCAAAGCACCTGAATGCCAGAAAAGGAATAATGGATGGAAACTGATCAAGGAGAGATTCCACCTGGAAATAAGGAGAAATTTTCTGACAGTGAGAGCAATCAACTCATGGAACAGAAGTTGCCTTCGGAAGTTGTGGGAGCTTCATCACTGGAAGCTTTCCAGAAGAGACTGGGCTGCCATCTGTCTAAATTGTGTAGGGTCTCCTGCTTGGGCAGAGGGGTTGGACTAGATGACCTACAAGGTCCCTTCCAATTCTGTTAATCTATATCTGTAATTGTTCCAAATGCTTCACAAAGGAATGGTGATAGTAGGAGAATAACCTTTAAAGCAGGGGTCTTCAACCTTGGCAACTTTAAGACTTGTGGACTCCAACTCCCAGAACTCTGGGAGTTGAAGGCCACAAGCCTTAAAATTGCCAAGGTTGAAGACCCCTGTTTTAAAGGATGACTGAAATAGGGTTGTGTGACAATCCTACATCGTGAGTCCAAAGGAAGTCCAAGAGGTTTCGATTAAAAATAGGTCTGGGATAATACATTTAACATTTAATGATTAGATCCACACCAGGGGTGGGTTCTACTTACCTTTACTACCAGTTCGCAATGGGAGCACGCATGTGTGCTTTTGTGCATGTGCAGATAGCCAAATACAATGTCAGGGTGGGTGGGCGGAGCCTCCCATCGCTTTTACTACGACAGAACCGGGAGAAACCCCCCACTGATCCACACGTTATCAATTATACGTGAAACAATCAAGGTTGTATCTAGTCACCGTTTTCCTTTCCTTTTCTCATGCTTTATTTTACTGACCTTGGATTTTATTTTAATAAAAAAAAAATCTGAGTTAATCTTTTTGGATATTAAATATTTAAAAGAGCAAGATGCAAAAAGACAAAAAGACTTTGATGTGAGGAAGAGAGGAATGAAAGAGATAGTGAGAAAAAAAAGTTACAGACTGACCTCTAATTTTCCTTCTGCTTCCTAATATGGTAAGGTTGTGATAAAGAACAAAGATGAACCCTGTTAATTTTAGATATTTATTAACTTCCCTGTTTTGACTTCCAAACATTCCCAGGCTGAAGGCTTAGATTAGAGCTAGGTTATATGAAGAAAAATAACAGTCTGGCCTCCATCAGTTGCGTGTCGTTTATTGAATTAGACTTGGGCCTCCATAATATTTAGGGTTACAATATTACACTATAACAGAGTTGGAAGGGCTCTCGGTGGTCTTCTAGTTCAACCCCTTGCTCAAGCAGGAGACCCTATTCCCGTGATGGGGAATCTATGGCGTGTGGAGCCCTTTCTACGGGCATGCGAGCCGTCACCCAGGTCAGCTCCACTGCGCAATTGCGTGCGCCTCCCGCCGGCCAGCTGATTTTCAGGATGTGCAGGGGGGGCAGGGCACAGTGGACAACCATTTAGATATGAGCCAGCAGTGTGCAGCAGCTGCTAAAAAAGCCAACACAGTTCTGGGCTGCATAAACAGAGGGATAGAATCAAGATCACGTGAAGTGTTAGTGCCACTTTATAATGCCTTGGTAAGGCCACACTTGGAATATTGCATTCAGTTTTGATGTAAAAAAGATGTGGAGACTCTAGAAAGAGTGCAGAGAAGAGCAACAAAGATGATTAGGGGACTGGAGGCTAAAACATATGAAGAACGGTTGCAGGAACTGGGTATGTCTAGTTTAATGAAAAGAAGGACTAGGGGAGACATGATAGCAGTGTTCCAATATCTCAGGGGTTGCCACAAAGAAGAGGGAGTCAAGCTATTCTCCAAAGCACCTGAGGGCAGGACAAGAAGCAATGGGTGGAAACTAATCAAGGAAAGAAGCAACTTAGAACTAAGGAGAAATTTCCTGACAGTTAGAACAATTAATAAGTGGAACGACTTGCCTGCAGAAGTTGTGAATGCTCCAACACTGGAAATTTTTAAGAAAATGTTGGATAACTATCTGTCTGAGATGGTGTAGGGTTTCCTGCCTGGGTAGCGGGTTGGACTAGAAGGCCTCCAAGGTCCCTTCCAACTCTGTTGTTGTTATTATTATTATTACTTGCATGCGTGGGGGGTCATATGTGCATGCACGGGGTTGGGGGGTCACGTGGGGGAGTGCGGCATTCCTCCACTCACAGTCCATTTTTGGGTCCAGGAGGCTGCAGGGAGGCCTCCCAGGCCCAAAATGGGGGGTGGGGATGTTGCGTGCATATGTGCGGGGCCAGGGGAGTGCGGGGGGGTGTCGCTTGCACATGCATGGGTGGGTGTGTGGAGCATGGAAGGGTTGTGCATGCATGCGCAGGGCCTCCTGCATTGCATTAAGGGTGCCGACACACGCACACGCTTTCAGCAGACAAAGAGAAAAAGGTTATCTATTGCTGGGGTCTCCAATCTTGGCAACTTGAAGACTTGTGGACTTCAACTCCCAGAATTCCTCAGCCAGCAAAGTATTCTGGGAGTTGAAGTCCACAAGTCTTCAAGTTGCCAACATTGGAGACCCCTGCCCTATACCATTCCAGACAAAGGTGCTTTTTCAAAAGACAATTGGACAATTTCTTTGTTTTTATTTGCTTATTCCAAAACGCACAATTAAAATTTGCATCCCCATGGAAAGAGGGACACAACTATAAGTTTTAGTTTTCTGTGCAGTGGCAAAAGTACCATTTTTTTCAGAGTATAAGACTCACCTTTTTCCCCCCTAAAAGGAGGTGAAAATTTAGGTGCGTCTTATACATTGAATGTAACCCCGCCCACCCACTGGCCGCCACCCTTTGGCCTCTGCCTCCCAGCAATTTACCTCCTTGCAGCAAGCAGCAAGAAGAAACAGCCCATTTCGGCTTCAGCACAGCCTAATTAGCACAAGCTGATTGTTGAATTGGCTTCCTGACTCTCAGCTGTTTTGCGTGGGTCTCTACTGCTTGCTGCAAGGAGGTAAATTGCTGGGATCAGATTTTTTTTTCTTGTGCTAATCAGGCTGTGCTGAAAATGAAAATGAAACCGAAACAGGCTGTGGGCTGTTTGCTGCAACAAAGCAAGATTGCTGGGAGGCAGAGGCAGATTTCTTTTTTTTGTTTTCCTCCCCAAAAAAGGTAGGTGTGTCTTGTAGTCCGGAGCACCTTATACTCTGAAAAATACGGAACTATTTTTTTTTAAAAAAAATGCTTGCCCATCTTTATTTTCTGCAACAGTATCGTTACCTCATCAGGACGCTTAATTCTCAGTGCTGGTCATGCCCTGGTCAGGGTTTTTTTTGTTGTGTCCTGAACATCTGCGGAAATGACTTGATACTGTTGGAAGTGTAAAGCCTTCAGCTGCAGCCCTGATTCCTCGGATGCTACAAGGTCAGCCTCCTGACACATTGCAGGTAGCCATAGAGAGGACCTTGGAGCAAATGTGCAGAAACAGTTATGAAAACAAAAATGTGTGTTCAGAAGGTGATAAGGAAGATGTGTTGTGACCCAGGCCCAAGTAGCTAGTAGTAGACGCAATCAGTTCAAAAACAAACAGACTTTATTCGAGCAGCTGAGAATTAAACTCATTCTCAGCGTAGCCCAAACTAAATCAAAGTGAATTCTTCATAACACAATTCTTCAGTCTTATCACCAACCTTGGTCTAATTAGGCAAACTGCCAAAGGCTTTTCTTGGCAAAAGTTCAGAAGCAGAAGACGCTGACAAGAAATAAATGCAGCAAGACAAGGAGCAAGTCTATCAATGTTGTTTTCCGACAAAGAGCCCAAACGCTGTTGCTGGTCTTTTAAGCCTTATGGGAGGGGCCAATCATCTCTTGGCCCTACTCCCGAGTCGTCCTCTCTGCTTTAGCTGCTCTTGCTTTCTGGCAGCTCTTCTCATGTGTGCATTAGGAACAGGCTCCCCCTGTTCCTCTGCCTAACTACTATCAGCCTCTGGAGGCTCCCGAGTCCGCATATTACTCCCAGATGGCCCTGGCCCCACCTCTGCCTCTGACGCAGAGCCCTTATCCGTGCCTTCCCCAGCACCCAGGACTGGCCCATGTTCTTCCTCAGCCTCATCACTGTCCAACTCCGCTGCCAGCTCCGCAGGCTGTTGGCAGACCACAACAAGATGTTCCAATTGGTTCCACTCAATTCACTGGTATATAAGAGGAGAGAAAGACAGATGTCTTTCAAGACTCTGTGACTCTAGCTTAGATAAATGAAATAGACTTAAGAATCAAGCCTATGGAAACAGTTGCCTGACCTGGCCTACCTTGAAGGGCTCATACACACACATCCTCTGTGAAGCATGGGTGCCTTTCAGATAAGGAATCCTAGCACAGGGAGAGACGTAATATTAGAATAGCAATAGCAATAGCCCTTAGACTTATATACTGCTTCACAATGCTTTACAGCCCTCTCTAAACAGTTTACAGAGTCAGTATATTGCCGGCAACAATCTGGGTCCTCATTTTACTGACCTCGGAAGGATGGAAGGCTGAGTCAACCTTGAGCTGGTCAGGATCGAACTCCTGGTAATGGGCAGAGTTAGCCTGCAATACTGCATTCTAACCACTGTGCCACCGTGGGGGAGAGGGAGAGTGGGAGAGAGAGAGAGAGAGAGAGCAATAGCACTTAGACATATATCAGAGTTTTTATTTATTTATTTATTTATTTTTCATATTTGTATACCGCCCTATCTCCCTAGGGACTCAGGGCGGTTCACAGGCAATTAAAAATACATATAAATACAAGTTAAAATGACAGTTAAAAAACTTATTCTATAGCCCATTATTAAAAGACAATATAAAAAATAAAAACCCGTTTAAAACCAGTAAATTTAAAATCTAATCCAGTCCCGCGCAGATGAATAAATATGTTTTGAGCTCGCGACGAAAGGTTCGGAGGTCCGGAAGTTGACGCAGTCCTGGGGGGAGTTCATTCCAGAGGGTGGGAGCCCCCACAGAGAAGGCCCTTCCCCTGGGCGTCGCCAGACGACACTGCCTAGCTGACGGCACCCTGAGGAGTCCCTCTCTGTGAAAGCGCACGGGTCGGTGAGAGGTATTCGGTAGCAGTAGGCGGTCCCGTAAATAGCCCGGCCCTATGCCATGGAGCGCTTTAAAGATTGTCACCAACACCTTGAAGCGCTCCCGGAAGGCCACAGGTAGCCAGTGCAGTCTGCGCAGGATAGGTGTCATGTTTACATGTTTACATTGTCCAGCCTCTTTTTTTTCTCATTGAAAAAGTTTTACAAAACTTTCCCTCCCCCCATTTCCCCCCTCCCCCAGCCCTCCTTCCCCCTCTCTTCAGAAACCCCCCTCCCCCCCAACTTCCCAGAACAAACACAAGGTATAGTCAAAAAATTGTCCAGCCTCTTCACCCCCAACAATCTGGGTCCTCATTTTACCCGCCTCGGAAGGATGGAAGGCTGAGTCAACCTTGAGCCTGGTGAGATTTGGTCTGCCAAACTGCTGGCAATTTCCAGTCAGCAGAATTAGCCTGCAATACTGCATTCTAACCTCTGTGCCACTGTGGCCAACTTGGTTTTAAATGCCAGTTTGTGCTTTTTTTATTTGTTCATTGCAATATGAGGCTAACCATAAGTTCGGCTCTCCTCATCTGACCGCTCGCTTGTGTTCTTGCAATCTGCTAGTGAGCTTCCTCCCCATCTGTCCTACATGGGCAATCCATGCAGAGGATCCGGTAGATTACATGATTACATGATTAGGCTCTCCTCATCTGACCGCTCACTTGTGTTCTTGCAATCTGCTAGTGAGCTTCCTCCCCATCTGTCCTACATGGGCAATCCATGCAGAGGATACGGTAGATTACATGATTACATGATTAGGCTCTCCTCATCTGACCGCTCACTTGTGTTCTTGCAATCTGCTAGTGAGCTTCCTCCCCATCTGTCCTACATGGGCAATCCATGCAGAGGATCCGGATGATTACATGATTACATGATTACATGATTAGGCTCTCCTCATCTGACCGCTCACTTGTGTTCTTGCAATCTACTAGTGAGCTTCCTCCCCATCTGTCCTACATGGGCAATCCATGCAGAGGATCCGGTAGATTACATGATTACATGATTACATGATTAGGCTCTCCTCATCTGACCGCTCGCTTGTGTTCTTGCAATCTGCTAGTGAGCTTCCTCCCCATCTGTCCTACATGGGCAATCCATGCAGAGGATCCGGTAGATTACATGATTACATGATTAGCTCTCCTCATCTGACCGCTCACTTGTGTTCTTGCAATCTGCAGTGAGCTTCCTCCCATCTGTCCTACATGGGCAATCCATGCAGAGATCCGGATGATTACATGATTACATGATTACATGATTAGGCTCTCCTCATCTGACCGCTCACTTGTGTTCTTGCAATCTACTAGTGAGCTTCCTCCCCATCTGTCCTACATGGGCAATCCATGCAGAGGATCCGGTAGATTACATGATTACATGATTACATGATTAGGCTCTCCTCATCTGACCGCTCGCTTGTGTTCTTGCAATCTGCTAGTGAGCTTCCTCCCCATCTGTCCTACATGGGCAATCCATGCAGAGGATACGGTAGATTACATGATTACATGATTAGGCTCTCCTCATCTGACCGCTCACTTGTGTTCTTGCAATCTGCTAGTGAGCTTCCTCCCCATCTGTCCTACATGGGCAATCCATGCAGAGGATCCGGATGATTACATGATTACATGATTACATGATTAGGCTCTCCTCATCTGACCGCTCACTTGTGTTCTTGCAATCTACTAGTGAGCTTCCTCCCCATCTGTCCTACATGGGCAATCCATGCAGAGGATCCGGTAGATTACATGATTAGAAGTATCTCCCATCTCCAAATGATCTTTACGAGGGATAATGCGTCCTTGTATGGTAGCCTTTGTGTGGTGTACGATGTCCGCTTGCAGATCTCGGAAGCTGCATTCTAAATGCTTCTGAAATGTTTTTGATGTAGGACACGCACCCCTGCGTGTTGGCAGGTCTCTTGTAATAAACGCTAGTGAGTATCCGTTCTGCCTGAATTGTTCACGTAGGTACCTGTTCTCCAATTGTTTATATTGCTGGAGTTGTTTATATTACTGTGGGTTCTCACTCTGCGGAAAATATTTTGATTACTTTTAAAGTTAGGTCTTTATTTTCTCCAAGAATAAGATATCAAACTATCAGTGTTTTCCATATACTGATAAATCTTGGAATATGCTCAACTGACCTCAGTAGAAATTATTTCTGAGTAGTTACAGCTAGAACCAGAGTACTAATATTCATGCACTTGACATCATATATTGAGTCATGCAGAGGAAATTATGTTGCTTGTTGATTTTGAAGTTCCTTTGCTTCGGGCAAAGAATTGTACTTCACTCTACTTTGAAAATTGAACGCTCTGCAATGGAGGGTGTCAATTTTCAAGCTGCCAAGTGTTTTGGCAACCCTTGAGAGGCAGACCCAGAATGAAATGAAAGAAACAAATGAGTGAAAATGACTTCCATTAACACTGTGAAGTGTTAGTTTGAGTAACAAATTGGTCTAAAGAAATGTTCTGCGGTTTTTAGCTTTTTCTTTCTTTCTTTTTCCCTCCCTTCTCCCTCCCTCCCTCCCTCCCTCCCCCTCTCTCTTTCTTTCTTTCTTTCCCTCCCTTCTTCCTCCCTCCCTCCCTCCCACTTCCTTCCTTCCTTCCTTCCTTCCTTCCTTCCTTCCTTCCTTCCTTCCTTCCTTTCTGTTGGGGCTGAGCACTGGGGCTGGGGGGGCTATCTATTGTCACATTTGACTTTTGTTTTAATTGTTATTGTTGTGCATTTGAGTTCAGTAAGATAAAGGGACTTTAAAAAACAGACTGTATGACAAGCCTTGCATTGATGGCTATTCATTCTACAGGTTCAGCTTTATCAATTGCATTTAAACAATTTATTTGTCAATTTCTCCCAAGTCCCTACCCTCAGTACTTCCTTCAAGGAGCCAGAGGAGCTTATAAAATTCTTTTTTTCTTGTTATCCTCTGTTGGCTAAAATGCAGAATTGCCATAGAAGCAAGTCCTCTTCATTCTGAACAAAGTGCTACCTTAGTTCCAGTGGTGGGATTCGCTAGTTGTAACAACCAGTTCTCTACGCAAGCGCTTCACCTGCGCTTTGCTCGTGTGTGTGCCAAACTCGCACTACCATGTAAACACATTACGATAGAAAGTTGACTTCTACTGAATCCAGAGTGAATAAAACAGCTGAGGCACAGCAATCCGCTCTGCTGCACCTGTCAGCTGGGCTTCAAATATATATATATATAGGTCAGTATAGCGCAGGGGTGGGCAGGTGGGCCTATCTGATGATCAGAGCTACTGGTTCGCCCGAAACCAGTCAGAACCGGCTGAGTCCCACCCCTGCTTAGTTCCCTTTCAGGGTTAGCTTCTTCACTACAGGTGCTCTCAAAGAAACAACCTCTCCACAGTTTGAAACATACATGTTGCACACCTCCCTTTTGCTCCATTAGTGTAAATATAACTTGGGAACAGACTTTAACAAAATCTCTGTGTGGATCTCGAAAGACTTTGAACATGGGGACCCATCTAACAAAATGAAATTCAGCAGTGGAAAAAAATAAGGTTTAGGCAAAAAAAAAGCCCAAAAAAACCGCCAAGTGCTCAGATTGAGGTCAATCTCAGCAACTTTCTGGAACTCCCAGAATTCCTCAACCAGCAAAGCAAAGCTGGCTGAGGGATTCTGGGAGTTGAAGTCCACAAGTCTTAAAGTTGCCAAGGGTTGGAGACCCCTGGTATAGGTGGTACCTGGCTCAATAGTAGTAATTTTGAGAGGGATCTTGCAGTTCTAGTGGACCATCATTGAGCCAGCAATATGCTACAGCTGCCCCAAAAGCCAACACAGTCCTAGGCTGCATAAACAGAAGGATAAAATCAAGATCACGTGAAATGTTAATGCCACTTTATAAGGCCTTGGTAAGGCCACACTTGAAATACTGCACTCAGTTTGGTCGCCACAGTGTAAAAAAGATGTGGAGACTCTAGAAAGAGTGCAGAGAAGAGCAACAAAGATGATTAGGGGACTGGAGGCTAAAACATATGAAGAACAGTTGCAGGAACTGGGAGTGTCTAGTTTAATGAAAAGAAGGACTAGGGGAGACATGATAGCAGTCTTCCAATATCTCAGGGGTTGCCACAAAGAAGAGGGAGTCAAGCTATTCTCCAAAGCACCTGAAGGCAGGACAAGAAGCAATGGATGGAAATTAATCAAGGAGAGGAGCACCCTAGAACTAAGGAGAAATTTCCTGACACAACAATTAACTGGTGGAATGACTTGTCTCCCGAAGTTCTGGGGGGCCCAACACTGGAAGTTTTAAACAAGAGATTGGACAACCAATTGTCTGAAATGGTATAGGGTTTCCTGCCTGGGGGTGGATGGGTTGGACTAGAAAAACTTGAAGGTCCCTTCCAACTCTATCATTCTGTTACTCTGTTATCCTTATTGAATTAATTTGGGGTGTGTGTGTGCACACTATATTAAGCCATAGTTTGGATTTATACAACATGCTAAAGAACATGGACACACACACACACAGAGAATAATATGACCAAGCATAGAATGTTGTGTGTGGCATTTTGCATGAAGATAAACAAGGCCACATTATCGTTTCCCTTATTTTAAATTGTGAACATCAGTTTGCTGATATTCAAAGCTCAGTTGCTTAAAGGACACGCAAGACATGATATTAATCACATTAAGGCAGGAACATTCCTATTTGGGGGAAGGTGGGAGGTGATACAGACTGAAAGCTGCTGAAAGGTGGATAGCTGTAAACGAGCACAGACAATTTTAGTTCGTTTTCTGTGACTGTTCCAGGAAAAATCAGCTGCATTTTATATTTTAAGGAAAGTTTCTGTGGACCATAATGGACTCTTCCTTGCTTTGGTTTGATGGCATCCTGTCATAAGTGGGGGAGGGGGAAGCAGGGGGATATGGGGGTGAGGGGCGGGGGGTGACAGGGACCAGAAGCGCCATCCTGAGATAAGAGCCAATGGTTGAAAGATCCAAGGACACAGGCATGAGAATGGAAAGTAAACACCCAACGAAGAGGCACCGAACTGATACCAAAATACCATGTTTGAATAGCATTGGACATTAACGAAAGAACCAAGGGGAAAGGGCCTGGGAGAAGGGAAAATAACTGGGTTTATGTTATGTATTATTTTATTCTTGAATTTTTAATTGTATATTTACTAGAGTGTTTTTTATTTGTTCTGGCTTATGGCTGTAATAAACTGAAACTGTTAACCGTTAACTGGGTTTATGCGGGAATATTCAGATCTGACTTTGCTTACATTGTAAACACTGGGCTTTAACAAAAGTATACCATTTGCTGCAAAGGGAGTCGAGGGTCTTTCTTTACCAAATGCCCAAGCTGGGACAGTCCTGACAGTCATCCAAGTTGTGGACTGGAGTTGTTCTTTTCTCTTAAGTGGACGGTCACTTAATCACGAGCCAGCAGTGTGCGGTGGCAGCCAAAAAAGCGAATACAATCCTTGGTTGTATAAACACAGGCATAGAATCAAAATCATGTGAACTGTATTAGTAAAGCTTTATACAGCCTTAGTTAGGCTACACCTAGAGTACTGCGTCCAATTTTGATCACTACATTACAAAAAAAATGTTGATATTTTGGAAAAAGTGAAAAGAAGAGAAATTAAGATGATTAGAGGCCTGGAGTCCAAAACATGGTTGCAGGCATTGGGTATGTTTGTCTAGTCAAAAGAGGAATGGGGGGGGGTGACATGATAGCGGTGTTCCAATATTTGAGGGACTTCCAGAAAGAAGAGGAGATCAACCTATTTTTCAAAGCACTAGAAGGCAAGACAAGAAACAATGGATGGAAACTAATCAAGGACAGAAGCAACCTGGAATTAAGGAGAAACTTTCTAACAGCGAGGGCAGTTAACCAGTGGAACAGCTGGCCACCAGAAATTGTGGGTGCTTCATCACTGGAGGTTTTTAAGAAGAGTCTAGACAGTCACTTATCTGCAATTGTATATGTTCTCCCTGCTTGAGCAGGAGGCTGGACTAGAAGACCTCCAAGCTCCCTTCCAGCTCTATTCTCACTGATTATTATTTTTTTTGCATTTATATCCCGCCCTTCTCCGAAGACTCAGGGCGGCTTACACTATGTTAAGCAATAGTCTTCATCCATTTGTATATTATATACAAAGTCAACTTTTATTGCCCCCAACAATCTGGGTCCTCATTTTACCTACCTTATAAAGGATGGAAGGCTGAGTCAACCTTGGGCCTGGTGGGACTTGAACTTGCAGTAATTGCAAGCAGCTGTGTTAATAACAGACTGTCTTAACAGTCTGAGCCACCAGAGGCCCTTTATTGATTGATAAATTCTGGGGCTATTCTCAAAGGATGAGACCAAAAAAAGAAAAAGAAAAATGGAGAAATTATAAACAAGCCACTTAGACACTGAATGATCTTAATTGGGCTATTCACTTTAATGGATTGTTTTTCAAATGTTTGGGTTCTGCTTTCATTCTGTCTTTTATTTTTTCATAATGATTCTGAAATCATTTCAGGGTATCTCAGAATGAGCCAGGTTATTGAAGTACTTCATAAATAAGTAAGCTAGCAAATGAATAAATGTGCGGAGGGTAGGTGATTTAATCTTTGCACCTCTTTGTGGTTGAAAAATCAATAAGACAAATATGGGATTCCTGTCACTGCCGGCGGCTCTTATTTGCAAAGGAGAGAAGGTATCGGTTGCTATTTGTGAAATACATTTCTCCTAACTTGTGGGGTTGCAGATTCAGATTTCAAAATTTAGAATGGGAGAAAGTTCTCTGACATATTTAATTAAGCAAAAACCAATGTAGTACTTAAAAGTCTGTAGAGATTCTGAGTCATCCAGGTCATGGCTGCCCCAAAGGTGCTTTTTCAGGAGGCAACTGGACTTTTAAAGAGAGAAAAGTCTTCAAAGTAAAAACAAGGAAGTCCAGTTGCCACCTAAAAAAGCAACTTTGGGACAACCATTTTTTCCCCCCCGTGACCTGGATGACTCAGAATCTCTACAGACTTTTACCTATACAATTTGGGATGAACGTTCTTGGAATGGCATGGGAGTAGGAATGGATTTCCAGGGGGGGAAATTGCAGACTACAGGAACCAGGAGCACCAACTCAGGTGACCCTGAGGACACAAATAAACCTCCAAGTGGCCTCCACGACCAGTGGTAAGATTCAAATAATTTAACAACCGGTTCTCTGCCCTAATGATTTCTTCCAACAACCAGTTCACCAAACTGCTCAGAAAGTTAACAACCGGTTCTCCCGAAGTGGTGCGAACTGGCTGAATCCCACCAGTGTCCACGACCTTCTAAAAGGATGCAAATGACCAGCTGTCTGCAAGGAGTATAAATCCTTCCATTCCCCACCAACCATTCAAGTAAAGAAATGACTTTAAAAAAAACCCAAGAAAGTCCAGTTGCCTCCTGAAAAAGCACCTTTGGGACAATGTAAACAGGGTCATCTTGGTGGTGATGACAGCCTGCCCTGGTAGTGGGAAGAAGGAATGAGGGAGCAGAGGAAGAGCTACTACCAAGACAATAGATCAGATAATCGATCAGATCAACTTCTCATTGTTCCCATCACCCACCTCCTTCCACTTATGACTGTGTGACTGTAACTTTGTTGCTTGTATCCTTATGATTTATATCGATATTGATTGGTTCCTGATTGCTTATTTGTACCCTATGACTATCATTAAGTGTTGTACCCAGTGATGGGATTCAGCCAGTTCGCACCACTTCGGGAGAACCGGTTGTTAACTTTCTGAGCAGTTTGGCAAACTGGTTGTTGGAAGAAATCATTAGGGCAGAGAACCTACTTGAATCCCACCACTGGTTGTACCTTATGATTCTTGATGAACGTATCTTTTCTTCTATGTACACTGAGAGCATATGCACCAAGACAAATTCCTTGTGTGTCCAATCACACTTGGCCAATAAAAAATTCTATTCTATTCTATTCTATTCTATTCTATTCTATTCTATTCTATTCTATTCTATTCTATTCTATTCTAATTATTCTTAATGAACGTATCTTTTCTTTTATGTACACTGAGAGCGCATGCACCAAGACAAATTCCTTGTGTGTCCAATCACACTTGGCCAATAAAGAATTCTGTTCTATTCTATTCTATTCTATTCTATTCTATTCTATTCTATTCTATTCTATTCTATTCTATTCTAATGATTCTTAATGAACGTATCTTTTCTTTTATGTACACTGAGAGCGTATGCACCAAGACAAATTCCTTGTGTGTCCAATCACACTTGGCCAATAAAGAATTCTGTTCTGTTCTATTCTATTCTATTCTATTCTATTCTAGTCTATTCTAGTCTAGTCTAGTCTAGTCTAGTCTAGTCTAGTCTAATGATTCTTAATGAACGTATCTTTTCTTTTATGTACACTGAGAGCGTATGCACCAAGACAAATTCCTTGTGTGTCTAATCACACTTGGCCAATAAAAAATTCTATTCTATTCTATTCTATTCTATTCTATTCTATTCTATTCTATTCTATTCTATTCTATTCTATTCTATTCTATTCTATTCTACTCTACTCTACTCTATTCTATTCTATTCTATTCTATTCGAGTAAATATTTCTTATAAAAACGCTGGTCCTGCTTTAGGCACAGAAGTCAGCTGGGAGACTTTTGGCCAGTCATGTTTCTCAGCCCAATCCCTAGAAGAGGCCGTCTCACTTGTGGAGCAGCAGAATAAAACATAGAATAATAGGCTTGGAAGGGACCTTGCAGGTCTTCTGGGACAACCCCTTACTCAAGCAGGAGACCCTACAACATTCCAGACAAACGGTTGTCCAATCCTTTCTTGAAAACTTTCAGCATCTCGCAACTTCCTCAGGCAAGCTAATTCATGGTTTTTTCAGGAAATCCTTCCTTAATTCTTGGTAGGAACTAAGGAGAAATTGATTGATACAGGTTGATTAACTGATGAACACAATTCATTCATTAATTAGCAGAACCAACCCTGGAGGGAACCAGCAGAGGAGCTGGCACCGGTGTCTGACAAAAGCTGGGAAGTATGGACATGGCTGAGTAGAGTATGCATGGGGATGCAACAAGTTCCAGAGACAACTGTGGTCACGTGCAGACAACAACACACTTGAGGACTTCATGGAAGTGCAACAGAATGCAATTAATTGTCAGGCTGTCTCTGATTATATTTAGGAAAGATAACACCTTGACTTCATTTGGTTATGAAGAAAAGTACTTTTACTAGATACATCTGGACTACATCTGGGTAAAGTTGGATCTGAGACAAAATATGGCTAACATTCCATATCCCCTTGTTAGTCCCTCCTCCACCAAGAGGTCAGGCAGGTCTGGTCCAATGCCAGCTCATTCTCGCCCCCCCCCCCAATCTTCTTCCTGCGGTCTCTGGCTGTTAATCATCTCAGGAATGCAGTGTCCATTGGAAAGCCGCGCTCTAACATTCTTGCTGATTACAAACCGTCAATCTCCCCTCCCCTTGATCTCATGTCAGATGACACTCTTAAAGGGCCCTCTCCACTTAACCTGAATAGGATATTAATACTTCTTAAGTCCATGAGCTATTTTCCATTACACATAAAAACCCATTGCAATCTAACTACTGAATATAAAGTGTACAAAAGGATGTGAGGATTGGAGTGGAGGCTGACATTAATGTTGCTAATTTCTGGGCAATATTTTTTCAATGGGTACACGTTCTAATCTTGTATTTTATATCTTAATTTTTATGTCATATAGTGTGCCTTATTTGAATTGTGATGCTTCTGACACATCTAAACATCCATGGATGCCATCCAGTCGGCATCACCCTTAGCAATCATTGATTTCCTTAATGGTAAACTGTCCCTAATCTGCTCTTTCACGTCTCCCGACACTGCTGTCCCTTTCTGCTGTAATTGAATCCATCGGCTTTCCTGCTGGTCCCACCTCTTCTCTTTCCTTGCCAAGTTTATATACTCCCAGCAGGGTGACCTAAGGAGTGAGGGTCATCCCAGGTGAAGCCAGCAGGCTCCTCTGTTTGGTAGCAGTGATATCAGAAGATGCTGGAGGCAGATGTTTACCTTGGAGACAATGGTTAAGGCACCAATTCAGCATTAAACTGCTCCTTGGAGTCCTCCAAGAAACCACTTGGGTAGGCAAGATAACGTTAGGGAGATACCCACACAAATGAATCAGAGGGATTCCAATTCAGAAGTGGGTTCATTGACACATTGCCTGAGGAAAGAGGCAGGTTTTCAAGGCTATTGCAGAGCAGGGGTCTCCAACCTTGGCAACTTTAAGACTTGTGGACTTCAACTCCCAGAAGTCTTAAAGTTGCCAAGCTTGGAGACCCCTGTTGTAGAGGGTGGCAGGCTGAAGGTGCATGGATCTCAGAGAAGGAGGGGATGAAGAGGACTGTTACATCAGAGAGCAGGTGCTGTGACCAACTCCATCCCATCAGAATAGAGCTGGAAGGGATGCTGGAGGTCTTCTAGTCCAACCCCTCTGCTCAAGCAGGAGACTCTATCAAATTTGAGACAAGTGGCTATCCAAGCTGTTCTTGAAAGCCTTCAGGGATGGAGCACCCACAACTTCTGAAGGCAAGCTATTGTTCTACTGGTTGATTGTCCTCACTGTTAGGAAGCTTCTCCTTAATTCCAAGTTGCTTCTCTTCTTGGTTAGTTTAGTCTGATTACCACCAGTCACTTAGCGATTTTTTTTTTATTCACATTTATAGAATTTTTTTTATTGGCCAAGTGTGATTGGACACACAAGGAGGTGCATATGCTCTCAGTGTACATAAAAGAAAAGATACGTTCATCAAGGTACAACATTTACAACACAATTGATGATCAATATATCAATATAAATCATAAGGATTGCCAGCAACAAGTTATAGTCATACAGTCATAAGTGGAAAGAGATTGGTGATGGGAACTATGAAACGATTAATAGTAGTGCAGATTCAGTAAATAGTCTGACAGTGTTGAGGGAATTATTTGTTTAGCAGAGTGATGGCCTTCGGGAAAAAACTGTTCTTGTGTTTAGTTGTTCTGGTGTGCAGTGCTCTATAGCGTCGTTTTGAGGGTAGGAGTTGAAACAGTTTATGTCCAGGATGCGAGGGATCTGCAAATATTTTCACGGCCCTCTTCTTGATTCGTGCAGTATACAGGTCCTCAATGGAAGGCAGGTTGGTAGCAATTATTTTTTCTGCAGTTCTAATTATCCTCTGAAGTCTGTGTTTTTCTTGTTGGGTTGCAGAACCGAACCAGACAGTTATATCCCGCCCTTCTCCGAAGACTCAGGGCGGCTTACACTATGTTAGCAATAGTCTTCATCCTATTTGTATATTTATAGATTGTTTGAAGTTATCATGGATCTACTTAGGGGAGGAACTTACAACCTGGATTTGAAGTGCTGGTGGTGCCTCCCTTTGTCAGCCAGACAAAGAAGAAAATCAGTTTTCTTAAATCATGCTTAGAGGCAGATTGTCTCACTACAGTAAGAGGAGGAGGAGGAGGAGGAGGAGGAGGAGGAGGAGGAGGAGGAGAAGAAGAAGAAGAAGAAGAAGAAGAAGAAGAAGAAGAAGAAGAAGAAGAAGAAGAAGAAGAAGAAGAAGAAGAAGAAGAAGAAGAAGAAGAAGAAAAAGGAGAAGGAGGAGAACGAGGAGAAGAAGAAGATAGAATAGAATAGAATAGAATTTTATTGGCCAAGTGTGATTGGACACACAAGGAATTTGTCTTGGTGCATATGCTCTCAGTGTACATAAAAGAAAAGATACGTTCATCAAGGTACAACATTTACAACACAATTGATGATCAATATATCAATATAAATCATAAGGATTGCCAGCAACAAGTTATAGTCATACAGTCATAAGTGGAAAGAGATTGGTGATGGGAACTATGAAACGATTAATAGTAGTGCAGATTCAGTAAATAGTCTGACAGTGTTGAGGGAATTATTTGTTTAGCAGAGTGATGGCCTTCGGGGAAAAACTGTTCTTGTGTTTAGTTGTTCTGGTGTGCAGTGCTCTATAGCGTCGTTTTGAGGGTAGGAGTTGAAACAGTTTATGTCCAGGATGCGAGGGATCTGCAAATATTTTCACGGCCCTCTTCTTGATTCGTGCAGTATACAGGTCCTCAATGGAAGGCAGGTTGGTAGCAATTATTTTTCTGCAGTTCTAATTATCCTCTGAAGTCTGTGTTTTCTTGTTGGGTTGCAGAACCGAACCAGACAGTTATATCCCGCCTTCTCCGAAGACTCAGGGCGGCTTACACTATGTTAGCAATAGTCTTCTTCCTGCGGTCTCTGGCTGTTAATCATCTCAGGAATGCAGTGTCCATTGGAAAGCCTGCGCTCTAACATTCTTGCTGATTACAAACCGTCAATCTCCCCTCCCCTTGATCTCATGTCAGATGACACTCTTAAAGGGCCCTCTCCACTTAACCTGAATAGGATATTAATACTTCTTAAGTCCATGAGCTATTTTACATTACACATAAAACCCCATTGCAATCTAACTACTGAATATAAAGTGTACAAAAGGATGTGAGGGTTGGAGTGGAGGCTGACATTAATGTTGCTAATTTCTGGGCAAGATTTTTTTAATGGGTACACGTTCTAATCTTGTATTTTATATCTTAATTTTTATGTCATATAGTGTGCCTTATTTGAATTGTGATGCTTCTGACACATCTAAACATCCATGGATGCCATCCAGTCGGCATCACCCTTAGCAATCATTGATTTTCTTAATGGTAAACTGTCCCTAATCTGCTCTTTCACGTCTCCCGACACTGCTGTCCCTTTCTGCTGTAATTGAATCCATCAGCTTTCCTGCTGGTCCCACCTCTTCTCTTTCCTTGCCAAGTTTATATACTCCCAGCAGGGTGACCTAAGGAGTGAGGGTCATCCCAGGTGAAGCCAGCAGGCTCCTCTGTTTGGTAGCAGTGATACCAGAAGATGCTGGAGGCAGATGTTCACCTTGGAGACAATGGTTAAGGCACCAATTCAGCATTAAACTACTCCTTGGAGTCCTCCAAGAAACCACTTGGGTAGGCAAGATAACGTTAGGGAGATACCCACACAAATGAATCACAGGGATTCCAATTCAGAAGTGGGTTCATTGACACATTGCCTGAGGAAAGAGGCAGGTTTTCAAGGCTATTGCAGAGCAGGGGTCTCCAACCTTGGCAACTTTAAGACTTGTGGACTTCAACTCCCAGAAGTCTTAAAGTTGCCAAGGTTGGAGACCCCTGTTGTAGAGGGTGGCAGGCTGAAGGTGCATGGATCTCAGAGAAGGAGGGGATGAAGAGGACTGTTACACCAGAGAGCAGGTGCTGTGACCAACTCCATCCCATCAGAATAGAGCTGGAAGGGATGCTGGAGGTCTTCTAGTCCAACCCCTCTGCTCAAGCAGGAGACTCTATCAAATTTGAGACAAGTGGCTATCCAAGCTGTTCTTGAAAGCCTTCAGTGATGGAGCACCACCCACAACTTCTGAAGGCAAGCTATTGTTCTACTGGTTGATTGTCCTCACTGTTAGGAAGCTTCTCCTTAATTCCAAGTTGCTTCTCTTCTTGGTTAGTTTAGTCTGATTACCACCAGTCACTTAGCGATTGTTTGAAGTTATCATGGATCTACTTAGGGGAGGAACTTACAACCTGGATTTGAAGTGCTGGTGGTGCCTCCCTTTGTCAGCCAGACAAAGAAGAAAATCAGTTTTCTTAAATCATGCTTAGAGGCAGATTGTCTCACTACAGTAAGAGGAGGAGGAGAAGAAGAAGAAGAAAAAGGAGAAGAAGAAGGAGGAGAAGAAGAAGAAGAAGAAGAAGAAGAAGAAGAAAAAGGAGGAGAAGAAGAAGAAGAAGAAGAAGAAGAAGGAGAAGGAGAAGGAGGAGAAGAAGAAGATAAATAATAATGATGATGATGATGATGATGAAGGAACAAAATACACAATCTTGCGTATTTTGTTTCTTCATTATTATCTCTTTTATTCATTAAACCTGAAAGAGTCAACTGAACATTTAAAAATGTATCACAAATATGATTGACTGATGCTAATGGTTAATATGGGTTGCTGCCAGCGTCCTAAGTATCAACCAAGTATCTTCTTAAAATATATGATATTCATTAAACATTAATAATAATAATAATAATAATAATAATAACAACAATTCCTCCTCCCCCTCCCCTTCTTCCTCCTTCCTTCTTCTCTTCCTATATTGAGACAATCTGCCTCTAAAAATGCATCCAGTTGCATAGCGGAGTGGGAGAGAGAATGGAAAAGGGAACTAGGAGAAATGTATCTCAAATCAACCGTCAATCTCATAGCAACAGAGTTCGTTTTCGATGTAAATATTGGAAGGGTAGAGCACACAGATGTCAGGAAAAAGGAACCGAAGGGAAAACAAATTAAAATGCAAATCTCTGCTTGAGACGCTTTGAGGTAACTGTAAACCTCTATTTCTCTTCTTCTCTTGTCCTCCTCTATGACTGTCAGAATGAACTTCTGGAACTTGGAGGGGAGTTAAAATCAGTGCAGGTAATAGGGCGGGTCGTTAGATAGGACTGTATCACTTCAGGATAGCAATAGCACTTAGACTTATGTAGCACTTCACCGTGCTTTTACAGCCCTCTCTAAGTGGTTTACAGAGTCAGTATATTTCCCCGAAAAATCTGGGTCCTCACTTTATCGACCTCGGAAGGATGGAAGGCTGAGTCAACCTTGAGCTGGTCAGGATCGAACTGCTGGCGGTGGGCAGAATCAGCCTGCAATACTGCGTTCTAACCACTGTGCCACCATAGGGGGAGAGGGAAAGAGATTGAGAGAGAGTGAGAGAGAGAGCACTTAGACTTATATACCGCTTCACGGTGCTTTACAGCCCTCTCTAAGTGGTTTACAGAGTCAGCCTATCACCCTCAATAATCTGGGTCCTCATTTTACAGACCTCAGAAGGATGGAAGGCTGAGTCAACCTTGAGCCGGTCAGGATCGACCTCCTGGGGGGTGGGCAGTTTGCCTGCAGTACTGCATTCTAACCACTGGGAAGGAAGGAAGGAAGGAAGGAAGGAAGGAAGGAAGTAGCACTTAGACTTATACACGGCTTCACGGTGCTTTACAGCCCTCTCTAAGTGGTTTACAGAGTCAGCCTATCACCCCAACAATCTGGGTCCTCATTTTACCTACCTTATAAAGGATGGAAGGCTGAGTCAACCTTGGACCTGGTGGGGCTTGAACCTGCAGTAATTGCAGGCAGCTGTGTTTAATAACAGGCTTCTTACAGCCTGAGCCACACCGCGGCCCTATTGAGACAATCTGCCTCTAAAAATGCATCCAGTTGCATAGCGGAGTGGGAGAGAGAATGGAAAAGGGAACGAGGAGAAATGTATCTCAAATCAACCGTCAATCTCATAGCAACAGAGTTCGTTTTCGATGTAAATATTGGAAGGGTAGAGCACACAGATGTCAGGAAAAAGGAACCGAAGGGAAAACAAATTAAAATGCAAATCTCTGCTTGAGACGCTTTGAGGTAACTGTAAGCTATTTCTCTTCTTCTCTTGTCCTCTTCTATGACTGTCAGAATGAACTTCTGGAACTTGGAGGGGAGTTAAAATCAGTGCAGGTAACAGGGTGGGTCGTTAGATAGGACTGTATCACTTCAGGATAGCAATAATACTTAGACTTATGTAGCACTTCACTGTGCTTTTACAGCCCTCTCTAAGTGGTTTACAGAATATTTCCCCCAAAAATCTGGGTCCTCACTTTATCGACCTCGGAAGGATGGAAGGCTGAGTCAACCTTGAGCTGGTCAGGATCGAACTGCTGGCAGTGGGCAGAATCAGCCTGCAATACTGCGTTCTAACCACTGTGCCACCATGGGGGGAGAGGGAAAGAGATTGAGAGAGAGTGAGAGAGAGAGCACTTAGACTTATATACCACTTCACGGTGCTTTACAGCCCTCTCTAAGTGGTTTACAGAGTCAGCCTATCACCCTCAATAATCTGGGTCCTCATTTTACAGACCTCAGAAGGATGGAAGGCTGAGTCAACCTTGAGCCGGTCAGGATCGACCTCCTGGGGGGTGGGCAGTTTGCCTGCAGTACTGCATTCTAACCACTGGGAAGGAAGGAAGGAAGGAAGGAAGGAAGGAAGGAAGGAAGGAAAATAGCAATAGCACTTAGACTTATACACGGCTTCACGGTGCTTTACAGCCCTCTCTAAGTGGTTTACAGAGTCAGCCTATCACCCCCAACAATCTGGGTCCCCATTTTACAGACCTCAGAAGGATGGAAGGCTAAGTCAACCTTGAGCCGGTCAGGATCGAACTCCTGGGGGGTGGGCAGTTTGCCTGCAGTACTGCATTCTAACCACTGCACCAACACGGCTCTTATAAGAATTAATATAAGAATTCTGGGGTAAAAACAACAACCCACATACAAAATTCTGCCTTGAGTAGACGACTTTTGAAGGGTAATATTGCCTCTCAGGCCCCAACTGGATTATTTTACCGAATGTTACTAAAAGGAATAAAACATGTAGAAAATTACCGCTGGTTTGCTGCCCCTTTGAGCAATTCCTTCCATTGAGTAATGTGGAGGTAATTGAAGTTCCTGCTGGAGGCTCATCTTTTGTATTATTTTCCCCCATTGAGCTTCCTGCATGTAGCAGCTCGAGTAAGAAGATCCGTCTTAGCCCTTTCTTGGTCTTGCTTGGTCACATTCAAAGCCTGCAGCTCCAGGATGCGAAGCCAAAGAGATTTCCCTAAGAAAAACTTATACCACTTTATAATACCTTGATAAGGCCACACTTGGAATATTGCATTCAGTTTTTTACATCACCACGATGTAAAAAAAGATATTGAGACTCTGAAAAAAGTGCAGAGAAGAGCAACCAAGATGATTAGGGGACTGGAGGCTAAAACATATGAAGAAAGGTTGCAGGAACTGGGCCTGGCTAGTTTAATGAAAAGAAGGACTAGGGGAGACAGGATAGCAGTCTTCCAATATCTCAGGGGTTGCCACAAAGAAGAGGGAGTCAAGCCAGGGGTGATATCCAGCAGGTTCTGCCAGGTTCTGGAGAAATTTTGAGTAGTTCAGATAACCAGCAAATACCACCTCTGGCTGGCCCCAGAGTGGGGTGGGAATGGAGATTTGCAGTATCCTTCCCCTGCCACGCCCACCAAGCCATCCCCACACAACTAGTAGTAAAAAAAAATGGATTTCACCACTGAGTCAAGCTATTCTCCAAAGCACCTGAGGGCAGGACAAGAAGCAATGGGTGGAAACTAATCAAGGAGAGAAGCAACTTAGAACTAAGGAGAAATTTCCTGACAGTTAGAACAATTAATGAAATAGCTTTTACCTCCCAGAGTTGTGAGTGTGCTCCATCGTTGGAGGTTTTCAAAGAATAAGAGAAGAGCAACAAAGATGATTAGGGGACGGGAGGCTAAAAGATATGAAGAACAGTTGTAGGAGCTGGGTATATCTAGTTTAATGAAAAGAAGCACTAGGGGTGAACTGATAGCAGTCTTCCAATATCTCAGGGGCTGCCCCAAAGAAGAGGGAGTCAAGCTATTCTCCAAAGCACCTGAGGGCAGGACAAGAAGCAATGGGTGGAAACTAATCAAGGAGAGAAGCAAGCTGGAACTAATGAGAAATTTCCTGACAGTGAGAACAATTAATCAGTGGAACAATTTGCCTTCAGAAGTTGTGAATGCTCCAATACTGGAAGTTTTTAAGAAGAGGTTGGATACCATTTGTCTGAAGTGGTGTAAGGTTTCCTGCCTAAAGCAGAGGGTTGGACTAGAAGACCTCCAAGGTCCCTTCCAACTCTTGTTATTTTATAATTCTATAGACTAGCCAGGCCAAGCGGATGCTACCTGCCTTGACTCACCTAGGGGGAAAAAAGGGGGGTCTTTTACGTCAAGAGACTGCAATTCAAATATTCCACTTAGACGTCCACAGCATATTCGGTGCCTTGTCTCTGTTGGCAACAGATATTTATATGCACGGTTCAGACAGCAGCGGTTTTGAAAGGTTGCGGCTGGTCTTTGGTGGTAATTGATGCATTAAAAGCTTTCCTAAAATTGCTAATTAAGTTTGATGCATTGCAATAATTGCGGTGGCGTGCAGCCCTGGGAAATGGGCCATGTGCAAAAACTCGGTGGAAGCTTTCAGAAAAGCAGGAAGAGCAAAAGAGGGGAGCGGGGGTGGGGGCATGAGATCTCGCATCTGAGGTCTGGAGAATCACTTCTAATAGGGAATAACAGAACTGAGCTTTGGCAAGAAGGTTAAATGCTCCTTTGCGCCGCTGTTTATGCATGGACACCTGTCCTCTTTCCATGTACCACTTATGTTAGTGTAACTCCACAATCTATTTTACAGATGGATTTCATTCCCTGTACACAGAACCACAGAGCATCAGTCCAAAACATTTTGAACTGGGCCTGGCTAGTCTAGTGAAGAGAAGGACCAGGGAAGAGAGGATAGCAGTCTTCCAATATTTGAGGGGCTGCCACAGAGAGGAAGGGGGTCAAGCCCCTGAAGGCCAGACAAGGAACAATGGATGGAAACTGATCAAGGAGAGATTCAACCTGGAAATAAGGAGGAATTTTCTGACAGGGAGAACAATCAACCCATGGAACAAAAGTTGCCTTCGGAAGTTGTGGGAGTTTCATCACTTGAAGCTTTCAAAAAGAGACTGGATTTCCATCTGTCAAAAATGGTGTAGGATCTCCCGCTTGGGTGGGGGGTTGGACTAGATGACCTACAAGGTCCCTTCCAACTCTGTTAAATCTGATTACGAAAGCTGCTTAATTTTTTTTACATCTGAAGTATCTAACCTTACATTGCTCAAGAACTACTTTGGGCCATTTTTTTCCTTAGTGGCCAGAACCATGAGGCATTATTGGAAGAGTCTGGAGAAAACTTATACAGGTAGTCCTCGACTTACGGCTACCATTGAGCCCAAAATTTATGTTGCTAAGCGAGACATTTGTTAAACGAATTTTACCTCCTTTTACAACTTTGCCTGCCACAGGTGTTAAGTGAATCATTGCAGCTGTTAAATTAGGAACACTGTTGTTAAACGCTTTTTTAACCTTCACACAAATAAGTGGAGCATAGAAAAGATATGAACCAATAAATAATAAAGTTGATAATGAAGTTACAATAACTTGTGGTTTAGCAGAAGTAGTTAATCTTAATTATGGTTGCTGGGCAGCATATAAAAGAGTTGACTTCATGACAAAAAAAATAAAAGAACAAAGCCAAGGAAGACGTAACATAGAAAAAGAAGCAAACATTTAACAGAGGGCTCTTTTTTTTCAGAGCATGGAAATATCTAGCATTGCTCTTTTCTGCTTTTATCAGACCCCCCCCCCTCGGGTTGTGTGTCCAGTTCAGGGTCCCATGTGAAGACTTCTGAGAACCTGGAAGAAGTTCTAGTGAATCCAATTTGTAGTGAAAAGGACCAGGGGTGACACATTGTTCCAATGTTTGAAGTGCTGTCACAAAGAAGAGAGGGTCAGCCTATTTTCCAAAGCACTAGAAAGCGAGATAAGAAGCAATGGATGGAAACTAATCAAGGAGAGAAGCAACTTAGAACTAAAGAGAATTTCCTGACAGTTAGAACTGTCTCAGAACTGGTTCAGGGGCTAGGACGTTGAGCTTGTCGATTGAAAGGTCGGCAGCTCAGCAGTTCAAATCCCTAGTGCTGCCGTGTAACGGGGTGAGCTCCCGTTACTTGTCCCAGCTTCTGCCAACCTAGCAGTTTCGAAACCATGTAAAAATGCAAGTAGAAAAAATAGGGACCACCTTTGGTGGGAAGGTAACAGCGTTCCGTGCGCCTTTGGCATTGAGTCATGCCGGCCACATGACCACGAAGACGTCTTCGGACAGCGCTGGCTCTTCGGCTTTGAAACAGAGATGAGCACCGTCCCATAGAGTCGGCAACGACTAGCACATATGTGCGAGGGGAACCTTTACCTTTAGTAAGAACAATTAACCAGTGGAACAACTTGCCTCTCAAAGTTGTGGATGCTCCAACACTGGAAGTTTTTATTATTCAAAAAGTTTTTATTAGTCAAAAAAGGTTTATACAAATACATATCAGGTATGGTAAATTTTCATTTTTCTTATCTAAAATAAGAATTTTACTCAAATTTTTTAACACATACAACAGCCATAAGGCAAGCAGGTGACACGAAGTAGCTAAGTTTGCAAATTTTAAATACGTAATAAAGAAGAGTCAAGAATAAACAGAATATCGTACAAAAGAGAATAAGGAAAACCAACACAATCCCAAATATCTTTATCACTTCCTAGTTTTGGATCTCAGAACTCTGGGTTCAGCCTGACCCAACTCCAGGGCGCAACAGCGCAGCCGCTCAGCCCCATGATCTATAACCTCCCCTTCTTCAATTCCTGGGTCATCTGATTCCAGGAAGGCTTTGTGTTCCTCCACATAGGCCGTAGCCTCCGCAATTGTACTGATTTTTTTCGTAATGCCCTCCCGGAAAATCATCAATCCTCTGGCATCAGCCATCTGAAGCCCACTCCTTCTGGTACAATTTGCTTGACAAAAAATAATATTTCTTTCTTTTTTCACGTACCTGTCTGGGAATCTGCCTCAGAATGGCTATCTCCCTGCCCCTGTAAATCAGTGCCCCACTCCTATGTTTTCTAAGAATTTCATCTCTCGTCTCTCTTCTCACAAATTTGACATGAACCTCTCTGGGAACTGCATGCGTGCGTGCATATTGCGAATTAACTCTATAAACTCGATCCACATCCCAATTCATGAAATCAACACCTCTCCCAAGAAATTCTCCCAACAATTTAGTCACAACATCTCTCAAGTCTTCTTGGTCCACTTCTTCCAAATTTTGAAACCTAAGGAAATAAGACATTTTATCCATCTGTAGTCCAAGCACAGCATTGCCTGTCGTCTCCTCTCTTTTCTGCACTGCCCGCATCTCACCCTCCAAACCTTAAAAACCTGGAAGTTTTTAAGAAGAGATTGGATAACCATTTGTCTGAAGTGGTTTAGGGTTTCCTGCTTGAGCAGGGGGTTGGACTAAAAGACCTCCAAGGTCCCTTCTAATTCTGTTATTCCATTAAGTATTATCCAAAGAAAGGAAAATGTGAATGAAATGATCCAGCTTAAACTAGAGAAAAATTTCTTTGAACAATTAAATGAAATCACATCAAAATTCATTTGGTCAAGGACGAAACCCTGTATAAAACTCAAAATATTGCAAGATAGCGGAAGTAGAGGTGGCTTTAGTCTCCCAAATTGGGAACTTTACTATTAGGCCGCAGTGCTAACATGGCTTAAAGAATGGATTCAACTACAAAATAAACGAGTATTAACGATAGAAGGCCATGATCTCCAGATTGTTTGGCACAGTTTTCTCTGGGATGGGAAGAATAAATACCACACATATTTCCAAAGACATCTATTAAGAAATGTCCTTTTACAAGTTTGGGAGAAAATTAAGAAAGACAATTACACAAAAGTCCTAGTTTGGCTATCAACCATGGAAGCAATATTACACCCAAATACCACGGATTTGAGTAAAATGATAAGATATGCAGAGCTACTCAATGAAAAAGGGGAATTAAAATCAATTCAAGATTTGAAACAACAAGGATTAAACATGGAATGGTGGCCATATCTACAAATAAAAATCAGATTTAAGAAAGATCAGGAGCAATATAGTATACATAGAGAACAATTGGACATAGATCCTAAAATTCTATTAGGATTGGTGGGGGGGGGGATGATCACCAAAATTTATAATTTCCTCTTAAAATACAAAATGGAAGATGAAACAGTAAAAGAAACGATCTGTTAGGCAAAAAACTTCAGGCATAACATAAAATTAGAAAAATGGGATAAATTGTGGGATAGAAATTATAAATTAACAATGGCAGTAGCCTATAAAGAAAATCTGTATAAAATGTTCCATAGATGGCATTTGGCACCAGCGAGACTGGCCAAAATGTTCCCAATTTTACCACCAAATTGTTGGAGATGTGGGTATATGCTAGGCACATACTACCATATGCGGTGGATATGCCCCAAGATAAAAATTTTTTGGCAAAAAATCAAAAATTGACTAGAGGGAATTACTCAACTACAAATGGAATTCAAACCAGAATTTTATCTATTGGGAATAATTAGTTCAAAAATGGATAAATCTTTGCAATATTTAATACTTCATTTATTAACGGCAGCAAGGATCGCTGTAGCATATGTATGGAAACAAAATAATGTTCCAGGAGAGGAAATAATAATCCAAAAATTTTTACAGTGTGCAGAAATGGACAGGATGACGTTAGAAATTAAGGAAAGGGAAGAGTTGGAATATTACAAAGTGTGGAATAAATTATATGATTGGTTGGAAAAAAGAAATCAAAATTATAAATTGGATTGTTAATCTAACTAAGTTAAAATTAGGAAATGAATATTACTGGATTGTTAAATAGAAACCAATGTAAATATAAGTATGTATAGGATTGAGTAAAAAAGAACAGAGAATATATATACCATGGCCGATATGACAAGCTGTAAAATATGTAATGCTATGTTTGTTATGTGTTTTTAATGTGGGTTTTTTTTTGTTTTGTTGTGTTTTTTTCTTCATTTTGTTTTTAAGGGTGAAAAGCTTGATAAAAATTATTTTAAAAAAACGATGAGTCAGTTGCCTAGTGATCAATGAATTTTGATCACGTGACCATGGGGATGCTGCAAAGGTCATAACCATGAAAAACGGTCATAAGTCCTGTTGTAAGTTGCCGTTGTAACTTCGAATGGTCACTAAACGAATTGTTATTAAGTCGAGGAGTTACTTGTGTTTCTAGGGAGCTGCCACTGATCTGAACAGACCCCCCTGAATAAACCACACCCATATCCTGCATCATCTGGGGATCAGTAACAGTAACAGAGTTGGATGGGACCTTGGAGGTCATCTAGTCCAACCCTATGCTCACGCAGGAGACTTGTACTAGGGATTTGAACCGCCGAACTGCCGAACTTTCCGATCGACGAGCTCAGTGTCTTAGCCATTGAGCCACCTAGTAAGGCTTATCAAAATTATTATTAGTCAATAATGAACTAAACCAGAGGTGGGTTTCAGCAAGTTCTGACCAGTTCTGGAGAACCGGTAGCGGAAATTTTGAGTAGTTTGGAGAACCGGCAAATACCACCTCTGACTGGCCCCGCCCCCATCTATTCTCTGCCACCCGAGTCCCAGCTGATTGGGAGGAAATGGGGATTTTGCAGTAACCTTCCCCTGGATTGGGGTGGGAATGGAGATTTTACAGTATCCTTCTCCTGCCACGCCCACTAAGCCATGCCCACAGAACCCGTAGTAAAAAAAATTGAATCCCACCACCGATCTAACCTCTGTGGTTTTTTATTTTTTTAAGCCACAGTTTATTTCTTTTGACGAGAAGGGAAAATGGCTTCTCACCCTATAGCAGTTTGCAAAGAAATATTTCCTCTGGTCTGTTCTGTCTGCCTTCCCACCCCATTTTTTTTTTTTTGTAAAAGGTAAAAAATAAAAGTGCAGTTTCAATGGTTGCATAAAAAAAAAACACCACCTCTCAGCATGACATTTATTTGTTCATTAGCAGGCGGCAGCCAATAAAATCAGATGGTGCTATTTAGATAAGAACCAATAATCTAAAAAGCATTGATGGCCGGTTGGTACACTCGCCGTGGGCCTCGGAGAGCTCACTATCAAGATAACCAGAGCAGATGCTGTTTTTACAGCTTGTCGCTCCCTTAGTGGTTTTTCCTCCACATTGTAGGTTTGGTCCCAGGGAATTATCTCTGGTCACCAGATTGACTGGGAGCAAAATGAAGAATGGAAGAAGCAGACAGAACAACATCTTCTCATAGAAGGCCAGTTACTTAAAAGGATCGCCAACGTTTGAAAATATACATGTCGGTTTTTTTGTTCCAGGAAAAAAGGTGAAATTAATTTTCTGCTGAGAGTTTACTTTTTTTAGTGAGAGTTTACTTTATTGATTAGCCCTCTGGCCAAAGTGCAGAGTTCCAGACACAAATTATTACTAAAATCTGATAAAAAGAATTTAAAATGGAATTGGAATAAAATACGATTTAAAATGAAATTGGAATAAAATACAGTTTAAAACGATAGCTTTGATTAGCCTAAAAGCCATATCAAAGCACAAGATGCAAACATGCATCGCCAATAAAATCTTATACAAACAATTTAAAATAAGAGTAGGGTAAAATAGAGAAGCTGCGATATAATTTAATAGATAAATATATGAAATAGAATAAAATGACATAAAATTATATTTTGGGGTCACCCTTACAATCTACCCCAATCAGTTCCATGGATGCAGATCTCAACCAAACCATTTTATTTTATTTATTTTATTTATTTATTTATTTTATTTGTCACAACATTATATATAAGCATAAGCATGAAATAACTATACGATATATAAGCATATATATAAGCATAAGTATGTAATAACTACATGAAAGGGAACATTAGGACAGGAACGGTAGGCACGTTGGTGCTCTTATGCAGACCCTTACAGACCTCTTAGGAATGGGGTGAGGTCAATAGTAGATAGTCTCTGGTTAAAGCTTTGGGGATTTTGAGAAGAGACCACAGAGTCAGGTAGTGTGTTCCAAGTATTAATAACTCTGTTTCTGAAGTCATATTTTCTGCAATCAAGATTGAAGCGGTTTATATTAAGTTTAAATCTATTGTGTGCTCATGTATTGTTGTGATTGAAGCTGAAGTAGTCTTCAACAGGAAGGACATTGTAACAGATGATTCTATGAGTTAAGCTCAGGTCATGTTGAAGGCGGTGGAGTTCTAAATTTTCTAAACCCAGGATTTCAAGTCTGGTGGCATAAGGTATGATCTCAACCAAACCATTTTAAGTGCAAAGTTTTCTGGTCTTTTCCCCACTCATAGTTTATTCAGCCCCGAATATCCAGGCACTTCTATACTATTGTAGAAAGTTAGCATCCACCACTCTCCGAGAAGAATGAAATATTTTGAGAAATATTTTAAAAAGGCAGAATATTTTATTTCCCCTACAACAGAAATAGAAATCTTCAGGGAGACAGAAATTCAGAGCCATAGTTCCCTGCTCCCAAGGAGATGCTAAAGCTGCGGCCGGCTTTTAGAAATGGAGATTTGGTATAATCCATTCAAGAGGGGATATTTTGAACAAAGGCAGAATTAGGTAGAATGGTAGGATCAACCTTCACTCAAGATCCAAACCAGGAAAGCCATTAAGACACAATAGGAGTGGCCCAACACCCTTTCAGGACACAAGCCTCTTCATTGCATCATCTTAGAGTGACCAGGCGTCAATCAAACTTCATTCAGACAACCTAAAAAGTTAGCTATGACCCTTGCATAGCCCCAATAGAATACATTTCTTGCACAGGAACAGGAAGCTCAAGGGCAAGGCCCAAGAGAGGGTATAAATAACCTTCACTCTCCACTCCATGTGTTCAGCTGCCCAGGACTTCAAACCCATATGGTCCTGTCCATCAATAAACTATCTTTCCAATCAGCCTCCATGTTTCCAGTGTCTTTCTCCCCACTTGGAACTGAACCCAGATGGATATTTCTTCCAACAGTACCTCATGAGCAGGAGGCTGGTCTGATCTCATTTTCAGCATATTTTTAAAATAGCCACATGATAACTGCTCCCTTCCAGAAAATAACAGAGATTAACAGAGAGTTGTAAAAGGACCTTGTAGATCATCTAGTCCAGGGGTCTCCAACCTTGGTCACTTTAAGACTTGTGGACTGCAACTCCCAGAACTCTGAGAGTTGAAGTCCACAAATCTTAAAGTGGCCAAGGTTGGAGACCTCTGATCTTGTCCAACCCCCTGCCCAAGCAGGAGACCCTACACCATTAGCTGCCCCAGAGCCATCCTGCGTAAATTTTACTGAGCTTCTAGTCTGCCTGTCAGGGTTAGAGTTAGGCCTGTAGATCAAGAAACGGACACTGTACAGGCCTGAAACTACTTTGATTAGAATAGATGCAGTGACAGAATTTTGCAATCTGAATGTGTTTCCCTTCCTCCCTCTATTACAGGAGTCCCCAACCTTCGGGCTGTGAGCTATTTGCAACCAGGCTGTGGAAGCAACATACGAATACGTGCAAATCTCCAGTTACGCGAGCCGCGTGCATGCACACCCCATTTGCCTGAGCAGCAGTCATGCATGCATGCCACTTGTGTAAATGGAGTTGTACATACATGCACACTTCTGTACCAGGGGTGAAATGCTCCCGGTTCGGACCGGATCGTGCAATCCAGTAGCTATGGGAGTAGGTAGTTCGGAGAACCGGTAGCAAAAATCCCTCCCGCCCCTCACTGCCCACTCCTCGCTGTTCCTCTTCTCTGTCCCTGAAGCTCTCAGTGGTGATATAGCTGCAAACAGCCTTAAATGACTGCTGCGGTGCTTCAAAGGGCCGCACTACAGCTGATCAGCACTGTAGGAAGCTAGTAGACTGGTGCCTCTATATTTAAAGAAGGTAAACTGGTGCCTCCCAAAAAAAGGCAATTGGTAGACTGGGGCCTCTCAATAAAAGGCAATTGGTAGACTGGGGCCTCTCAATAAAAGGCAATTGGTAGACCGGGGCCTCAATTTTTAAAGAAGGTAGACCGGTGCCTCCCAAGTTTTGTATACTTTATTATTTTTATTATTTATTATTATTGACCATGCCCATTCAGTCACCTGACCACCAAGCCACACCCACCAATTAAGCCACGCCCACAGAACCGGTAGAGAAAATTTTTAGATTTCACTCCTGTTCTGTACAGCTCCCCCCCACCCCTGCAATGCTGGTCCACAAAGCTGGAAAAGTTGGGGAACTCTGCTCTATTACAACTAGTTGTCAGGTTACAACCACTGTTCAAAGTTATGAAGGTGCTGAACGAGGAAGGGCTGATGACAAGCCCACTTAGTTGCTGCTCTTGTAACGATTGAGAATGGGGCGCTTGGCAACCAACTGGCAATTACCTGGTTACAGCATCCCATGGTCATGTGATCACCATTTGCAGCCTTCCCTGATAGCTTCCCACAATCAAAGTAAGTGAGGAAGCCAGGAGGAGGTTGTGACTCACTCCTACTCTCGCTGCTTCTTGCCCACCCACCCATGCTCCATAGCAGGGGTCTCCAACCTTGGCAACTTTAAGACTTGTGGACTTCAACTCCCAGAGTTCTGGGAATTCTGGAAGTTGAAGTCCACAAGTCTTAAAGTTGCCAAGGTTGGAGACCCCTGCTCTATAGCACCTGTCCATGCCACCTATCTACCCATCCACTCCATACCTCTCACCCCCTAGATACTCACTGGAGTTTCCTCACTGTTCTCACCTCAGGGAGGGCATTGCTTAATGACCCACGTGGTCCTGGGTTTATGATGGCAACCAGGACTACCAGAATTGCCATCACTAAACTTTGTGACTACATGACATTGCACTTGAAGACTGCATTGCTCTGTGGTGAAAATTCTGCTCCCTATTGCTGTCATAATTCAAGGACTATGTCAGTCCTGCCTCAGCTCGAGCCGTTAAGTAAGAACGATCCTTGACTCCATTTGTTGAGAAAGGCATAGTTTAGTATAGGTCAAGCAGAATACAATAAAACAAAGCCAGAACTGAAATTTGCTGGCCAACAATCCCTAAGTTTAACTCCCGCTCCCCATACCACCCAAGTCACTTCCCATTGCTGGTCATCCAGCTATCTGACCTTGACGTTGTGGCTCCAGAAGGTATGGTGAGTAGCAAACTTTCCCCCCTTCCATCCATGGTAGCCTGGCATCAAGCGAATGAGAAGGCAGTTCTAACAGGCTACCTGTGTCATCGTGTGAATTAAGGGCGTCTCTCAGTGGTGAAATCCAAATTTTGTTTACTACCAGTTCTTTGGGCATGGCTTGGTGGGCGTGGCAGGGGAAGGATACTACAAAACCCCTATTCTTTTTTTTAAATTTTATTTTAATATATTTTATTTATTTTATTTTTTATATCTTAATATTTTAAATTGTTTTAAATTCGGCCACCTTATAATATGTTTGTTTTAATTTCTTTTAATATTTATACTGTGATTTTTACTTGGCTGTACACCGCCCTGAGTCCTTCGGGAGAAGGGCGGTATAAAAATTGAATAAAATAAATAAATAAATAAATTTTATTTTGTCACAACAGTATATACAATCATCAACATAAAAATAACTCATCATGAGAGAAAAAGTATATATAAGTAAAAGTATAAGTAAAAGTATGCATATAATATTATAATGAAGAGAACAATAGGACAGGAACGGTAGGCACTTTTGTGCTCTTATGCACACCCCTTATATTCCCTCCCCACTCCAGGGGAAGGATATTGCAAAATCTCCATTTCCACCCCACTCTGGGGCCAGCCAGAGGTGGTATTTGCCAGTTCTCTGAACTACTCAAAATTTCCACTACCGGTTCTCTGAACTGCTGAAAATTTCCGCTACCGGTTCTCCAGAACCTGTCAGAACCTGCTGGATTTCACCCCTGGGGTGTCTGTCTTAGATGTTTTCATACATCTGTGTCTTTGCAAAGAGGCTTAAACTACTTTCTGATTGTTTGTTGCTCTGGTAACGTATCTTTCCTCTCTTTGTCAAGGCCATCCGCTCTACTCTGTATGCTGCCACTATTTTTGAGTTGACGCAAGCAACTCAGTCCGGTTCAGTCATTGTGAGATTCTATTTGCATTTGTGGAAAAGAACAGAAATACTGACTACTGGTTATTCTTCAGTCAAGTAGCAATCCTCTGAGTCTTCTTTCCCCCAACTATACTTGAGTAATACATTTTCTTGGCCACGAAAGAACCACAGTTACCATCTTGGCATAATGTCCATCCAACGAAGACTGAACTTCATTTAAAATCTCTAATATAGAAAGACCTATGCAACACATGGAATGTTCAACCCAGATAAACAAAACACAAATGATTGTGTAATGCAACTTCAGAAGAAACCATACTCTGGCCTAATAGAAAGGCCTGAATTCACTCAAGATGCTACAGCTGAATTCACTCAAGATGCTACAGCTGGTTTCCTACTCCATGGTGAAACACAGCTTACTTTAGGTTGGTCTTGCATGTTCTGTGATCTCTCCTTCCCTGTCTTTAAGGAGAAGAAGATGGAATGAATGAGCTGGAAGGGACACTGGAGGTCTTCTACTCCAGCAGGAGAACCTACACCATTTTAGATAAGTGACTGTTTAGTCTCTTCCTGAAAACCTCCAGTGATGGAGCACCCACGATTTCTGGAGGCAAGTTGTTCCACTGGTTAATTGTCCTCACTGTTAGGAAGTTTCTCCTCAATTCCAGGTCGCTTGTCTCCTTGATTAGTTTCCATCCATTGTTTCTTTTTTTTTTGCCTTCTGGTGCTTTGGAGAATAATTTAACACCCTCTTCTTTGTGGCAGACCCTCAAACACTGGAATACTGCTATCATGTCACCCCTGATTCTTCTTTTCTTTAGACTAGCCAGACTCCAAATCCTGCAGCTGTTCTTCCTATGTTTTAGCCTTAAGGTCTTTGATCATCTTAGTTGCTCTTCTCTGAACTTTTTCCAAAACCTCAACATCTTTTTTGTAGTGCGGTGGCCAAAATTGGTTGCAGTATTCCAGGTATGGAACTTAGTACTAAGGTTTTATAAAGCAGTACTAATACTTCAGAACTAATTAGAGAGAACTAATTCCTGCAAGTACCATCTTATGCTCTAGCATAAGCAGCGGTTCTCAACCTGTGGGTCGGGACCCCGTTGGGGGTCGAATGACGATTTGCCAGGGGTCGCCTAAGACCATCGGAAATATGGGAAGTATACTTGCGAGTCGAAGAATCGCGCTCCAATGGTTGACCCCACAAGCCAGCTGCAGGCTCTTCAAATCGCTAGCCAAATTCGGCTTCAGGCGTGATGAATTAAAAAAGAGAGAAATCTTTGCTCTGATGTCTCCCTCTCAAGTCAGCTGCAATCACTCCCAATTGCTAGCCTAATCTGGCTTCAGGCGCGATAAACTTAATAGGGGAGGAGTCTCCGCTTTAATGCCTCCGTCCTCAAGGCAATCGCAAGCAGTTCAGATCGCTAGCCAATACGGCTTCAGGCGTGATAAATTCAAAATGAAAATAATTTTACGGTTGGGGTCACCACATCGCGGGGAATTGTATTAAAGGGGTCGCAGCACTATAAAGGTTGAGAACTACTGCTCTAGAGGATCTGGTCATGCTGTGGCCAAGGGCATGATTATATTGATGGACAGACATGCACACCCTCAAACCACACTTCAGTGCTTGCCAGATTCCTTGCTCCCTCTAGCATTATTATAGCATTGAGAATGAGTTTCTCTAAAACATTTTTTTGCGGGGGGGAAAAAGACTGGCAGGGAGAAATTCGGCGCCACTGGCTATGGCAACAGCCTCCAAGTGTAGAAGGAAAGGAAATGAATCAAAGGCAGGCAAGGGTCACTTTGCCACAAGCCATAACCTCTGGCTCCCGCAATCTGTAGCCAGCCCAAGGCTTTTTACAAAACAACCTCCCTGGAGCTGTTCCAGGTCCTGAAAGCAACACCTCACCTGATCACAGCATTTCAACCAGGGGTGGGTTCTATTTACCTTTACTACGGGTTCGCAGTGGGATTGTGCAAGCATGCTTGCTTGCTTCTGCGCATGTGCAGGACCTTGCTGATGACATCGGAGTCGATGGGCGGAGTCTCCCTCCGGTTTTACTACCTTAAGGTTTAGAAGACCAGCAACGGTGTTTGGGCTCTTTGTCGGAAAACAACATTGATAGACTTGCTCCTTGCTGCATTTATTTCTTGTCAGTGTCTTCTGCTTCTGAACTTTTGCCAGGAAAAGCCTTTGGCAGTTTGCCTAATTAGACCAAGTGTCAGGCTGTCTCTGATTATATTTAGGAAAGAAAACACCTTGACCTCATTTGATAATGAAGAAAAGTACTTTTACTAAATACATCTTGACTACAGCCGGGTAAAGTTGGATCTGAGACAAAATATGGCTAACATTCCATATCCCCTCATTAGGTAATCTTCTTCTGCAGGTCTCTGGCTGTCAACCATCTCAGGAATGCAGTGTCTGTTGAAAAGCCCGCACTCTAACTTTCTTGCTGTTTACAAACCGTCAATCTCCCCTCCCCTTGATCTCATGTCAGATGACACTCTTAAAGGGCTCTCTCCACTTAACCTGAATAGGATAGTAATGCATCTTAAGTCCATGAGCTATTTTACATTACACATAAAACCCCATTGCAATCTAACTACTGAATATAAAGTGTACAAAAGGATGTGAGGATTGGAGTGGAGGTTGACACCAAGGTTGGTGATAAGACTGAAGAATTGTGTTATGAAGAATTTGCTTTGATTTAGTTTGGACGACGCTGAGAATGAGTTTAAGTCATCATTAATGAGTTCTAATAAAGTCTGTTTTTTTTTGAACTGATTGCATCTAATACCACCTATTTAGGCCTGGGTCACAACACGTAGTAATTTCAAATGGCTGTTAAACAAATGGTCATAAGGGTTACCTGTAGATACAGATCTTCTGCCTGGCTTCATTCTTTGAGAACCTTTTTGGGTGGTCTTGGGCACATACGCATAATACATATTCCTTGGCTTCCTATGGTGCAATTGCCTAGGCCAGAGGTCAGCAACCTTCGGCTCTGGAGCTGCATGTGGCTAAGTGGTGGGTTTCAAATTTTTTTACTACCGGTTCTGTGGGCGTGGCTTAGTGGGCATGGTAGGGGAAGGTTACAGCATTTCCTCCCAATCAGCTGGGACTCGGGAGGCAGAGAATAGATGAGGGCGGGGCCAGTCAGAATTTTTACTCCCGGTTCTCTGAACTACTCAAAATTTCCGCTACCGGTTTTCCAGAACTGGTCAGAACCTGCTGAAACCCACCTCTGATGTGGCTCTTTCATCCCTCTGCTGCGGCTCCCTGTCGCCGCCACAATTTTGAGAGGAGCTTCCGGTTATGGGGAGGAAAAGCACGGCACACCAGGAAGAGACTCTATGGCAAGGGGTGTCCAAACTTGGTCCCTTTAAGACTTGTGGACTTCAACTCCCAGAGTCCCTCAGCCAGCTTTGCTGGCTGAGGGACTCTGGGAGTTGAAGTCCACAAGTCTTAAAGGGACCAAGTTTGGACACCCCTGCTCTATGGCAAGGGGTGGGTTTTCTGGTGGGCTCCACAATTGATAGGGATTTCAGTTAGGACAGGTAGAAGAAAAAGGATGCCGTGCTAGGTGGAGACTCTATGGTAGGGGAACTGGACTTCTGGTTGGCTCCAGAACTGAATGGGGGGCTTCTGGTTAGGACCTTTCTGGCTCTTTGAGTGTTTAAGGTTGCCGACCTCTGGCCTAGGCACTACATTTGACCTACCCTTGTAAAGCGTCTCCTGTGAAGGGCCTCTTTTTCATTGCAAACTTTTTTTTTAATTAAAAAGTTTTACCACAATTTTAACAAATATTTACCCTCCTTCGCCCTCCACCCCCACCCTCCCCTTTAGCTAAAGTACGCTAATTATTCATGAACTCCCATCCTTCCCCTAGAAACATAACTCCCTTATTTCATATAAAAGAAAAAAAGAAAAAAGAAAAATACTGTTTACAAATACAATTGTTACTTTCTGCTCATTCATAAGTTATTTGATACTTTTTAGTCTGATATTGAATATATTCAATACATCTTTTCCATTCCATTATATATCTTTCTTGTGAATAGTCTTTCAAGTATGCTGAAATTTTTGCCATCTCCACTAAGTTTGTTACTTTTAATGTCCACACTTCAATAGTAGGCAAATGTTCCTTCTTCCAGTATTGCGCCACCAACAGTCTGGCTGCTGATATTAAGTTTAAAATTAATTTACTCTCTATTAATGTACAATCCGTATTCCGTAGTTAAACTTATAGTTTAAGTTTATAACTTAAACTATAAGTTTATAGTTATATATAAACTTTCTTGACAGATGATTGCTCCATGAGATTCCTGCTTTCAGGATCACCCACTTATAAAACTCTTCAACCTCCCCAAAATAGAAGATTCTGCTGTCTGCTTTCCCTCATGGATTGCCAGCAAATGAGAAGCAAACCATCCATCATCATCATCATCCATCATCATCACCATCACCATCATGTTTATTGCTCTTCCTCTCAAAGGGAATTAAGGTAAGGATGTGCAAAGGGTTTTTTTTGGTGGGGGACGATGAGAACTTCCGAAGGCCAGCGAATACTTCCACCTCTCACAATACTTGACAACACAGTATCAACAGTAGAAACCTTCAAATTTCTAGGTTCTATCATATCGCAAGATCTAAAATAGACAGCTAACATCAAAAACATCATCAAAAAAGGACAACAAAGAATGTTCTTTCTGCGCCAACTCAGTAAGCTCAAACTGCCCAAGGAGCTGCTGATTCAGTTCTACAGAGGAATTATTGAGTCTGTCATTTGCACCTCTATAACTGTCTGGTTCGGTTCTGCAACCCAACAAGAAAAACACGGACTTCAGAGGATAATTAGAACTGCAGAAAAAATAATGGCTACCAACCTGCCTTCCAGTGAGGACCTGTATACTGCACGAATCAAGAAGAGGGCCGTGAAAATATTTGCAGACCCCTCGCATCCTGGACATAAACTGTTTCAACTCCTACCCTCAAAACGACGCTATAGAGCACTGCACACCAGAACAACTAGACACAAGAACAGTTTTTTCCCAAAGGCCATCACTCTGCTAAACAAATAATTCCCTCAACACTGTCAGACTATTTACTGAATCTGCACTACTATTAATCGTCTCATAGTTCCCATCGCCAATCTCTTTCCACTTATGACTGTATGACTATAACTTGTTGCTGGCAATCCTTATGATTTATATTGATATATTGACCATCAATTGTGTTGTAAATGTTGTACCTTGATGAACGTATCTTTTCTTTTATGTACAGTGAGAGCATATGCACCAAGACAAATTCCTTGTGTGTCCAATCACACTTGGCCAATAAAAAATTCTATTCTATTCTATTCTAAAAAAACTGCTCTTCTTTTGAGCTAAAAGTAATTGGTGAAATATTTTGTCCCCTCAACATTGTGTTTTCCAGTTGCATTCATGAGAAGAGGTGACAAGGATCAGTGGGTGGAATTATCAGAGCAGAAATTTATGGTAGACAGCCCCCCCCCACCTCACAAGTGCACCTGTGTTTCTTCAAGGTACCACCTAGCTTTGCTCTTCCTCTCTGCAACAGGGAAACATTTCCTGTTCTTTTAAAGCGACGTTTGATTCACTGGAAAAATCTTGCCATTCCGTCCTCAATTCTCACGCCTCCCATTTGGCAATGCAGTTTGCAAACATTGGCGCAGCCTGTGATGTCTATTTAGTGGGCCATTAATTATTTTTTTTGTCACTTCTTGCATGTTTATTGGTCAAGGTAAATTGCATCTTTAATTAAATGGTTGATGGGGGGGGGGAATGCCTGCTCATCCAGTGGTAAGGGGGCAACTGATTGAAAATGTGGAGACTAATTAGCTCCACACTGAGTGGATGAGTGTGACCTTGAGTTTGGTGTCCACAAACAAAAAATAATAATAATGGTTTGAGGAACCTGCTCCGTGAATAAAGCAGTTGCAGAAACCGAAGGGCTGCTGTATGTGTCTTTGATCTGAGGCTGGCTGGAGAATTTTGAAAGGCCATTGGTGGTCAGCTGCGCTCATCCTTGGTCCTTAAAACAGTGTCAGCCTGTTGTGACCCAGGCCCAGGTAGGTAGTAGGAAACTCAGTCAGTGAAAAAACAAACAAACTTTATTCGAACAGCTGAGAATTACTTCATTCCCAGCGAAGTTTAACTAAATTAAAGCAAATTCCTCCCAACGCAAATTCCTCAGTCCTATCGCAAACCTTGGTCCAAGTAGGCAAACTGCCAAAGGCCTTTCTTGGCAAAAGTTCAGAAGACACCAATACAAAAATAAATGCAAGAAGACGAAGCTACCAATGTTGTTTTCTGGCAAAGAGCCCAAATGCTGTTGCTGGTCCTTTAAGCCTTATGGGAGGGCCCAATCATCTCTTGGCCCTACTCCTGAGTCGTCCTCTCTGCTTGAGATGCTCTTGCCTTCCGGCAGCTTTTCTCATGCGTGCATTAGGAACAGGCTCCTTCCTGTTCCTCTGCCTCACTACTATCAGTCTCTGGAGGCTCTGGAGTCCGCACCTCACTCCCCGATGGCCCTGGCCCCACCTCAGCCTCCGACACAGAGCCCTCACCCAGGCCTTCCAAAGCCTCCAGGACTGGCCCTCAGCTTCATCACTGTCTGACTCAGTTGCCAGCTCTGCAGGCTGCTGCTGGACCACAACACAGACCTCTGGGGGGAGCCCTGTGAGGATACAGAATTCATAAGGCCAACTGAAACACTCCTTTATTGGTCCGGGCCTGTGATGGTGAACCTATGGCACATGTGCCACAGGTGGCACACAGAGCGCTTTCTGCAGGCACGCCAGCTGTCGCCCCAGCCCAGCTCCACTGCACATGCTTGCGCGCCTCCCGCCAGCCGGCTGGCCTTCAAGTCTCTGCCATGCATGCACGGGGGTGGGGCACAGCGTGTGCATGTGCAGGGAGATGCATGCGCAGAGCTCTTGCGTTGGATTTTGAGGGTTTGCGCATGCAACCCCCCCGCACCCTGTTTTGGGCCTGAAAGGCTCCTGCACCAACCTGGAAGCCAAAATGGGATGCGGGGAGTGGGTGCATGTGCAAGCGGCATGTGTATGTGCAAGCAGCATGCATGTGCAAGCGGTGTGCAAGCGGCACACATGCACGGGGAACACACACGCACATGTGGGAAATACACACACATGTGTGGGAAATGCACACATGCACGGGGAACACACACGCACATGTGGGAAATACACACACATGTGTGGGAAATGCACACACATGCGGGGGCACTCGCATTGCATTTTGGAGGTTCGGGCACACACGTGTGCATTTGCATGTGCGCTTTGGGCACTTGGCACCAAAAAGGTTAACCATCACTGGTCTAGGCCAAAGTTTCTTAACCTTGGCGACTTTAAGATGTGTGGAGCAATGGTGGGTTTCAAAACTTTTTGCTACTGGTTCTGTGGGTGTGGCTTAGTGGGCGTGCCGGGGGAAGGATACTCCATTCCCACCTCACTCCAGGGGAGGAATACTGCAAAATCCCCATTTCTTCCCAATCAGCTGGGACTCGGGAGGCAGAGAATAGATGGGGGTGGGGCCGGTCAGAATTTTTACTACCTTTTTTTTTTTGTCACAACAGTATACACAAGCATCAACATAAATCAACATAATATCATATAAGCATATATATGAGCAAAAGTATGTAATAATTGTATTAATTTGATATAATGAAAGAAAACAATAGGACAGGAACAGTAGGCACTTTTGTGCAGTTATGCACGCCCCTTATAGTCCTCTTAGGAATGGGGTGAGGTCAATGGTAGACAGTTTTTGGTTAAAGCTTTTGGGAGTTTGAGAAGAGACCACAGAGTTAGGTAGTGAGTTCCAAGCGTTAACAACTCTGTTACAAAAATCATATTTTCTGCAATCAAGATTGAAGCGGTTAACATTAAGTTTGAATCTATTGTTTGCTCTTGTATTATTGCGATTGAAGCTGAAGTAGTCTTTAACAGGAAGGACATTGCAATAGATGATTCTGTGTGTTAAAACACAGGTCTTGTCAGAGTCGGCGGAGTTCTAAATTTTCTAATCCCAGGATTTCAAGTCTGGTGGTATAAGGTATTTTGTTGTTTTTAGAGGAGCAGAGAACTCTTCTTGTAAAATATTTCTGGACACGTTCAATTGTATTAATGTCAGAGATGTGGTATGGGTTCCAGACAGTCAAGCTGTATTCAAGAATAGGTCTAGCAAATGTTTTGTATGCTCTGGTTAGTAGTGTAGAGTTTTTGGAAAAGAAGCTACGCAAAATTAGGTTTACAACTCTTAGATCCTTTTTTGCGATGTAGTTGCAGTGGGCTTTGGCACTTAGATCATTTGATATGTAGTTTGGTTCTCCAAACTACTCAAAATTTCCACTACCAGTTCTCCAGAACTGATCAGAACCTGCTGAAACTCCATTTGTGGAGTTCAAATCCCAGAAGAACCCTGCTAACCATCTTGGCTAAGGAATTCTGGGAGTTGTGGTCTTCATGTCTTAAAGTAGCCAAGGTTAAGAAAACCTGATCCAGACATTAATAATAGACTCTTGACTGACCGACAGTGTTTTTCTCGCTCTTGCCCTTATGTCCAAGAGAGAAAACGCCAGGAATTTTTTTTTTCTAATGTTCTCTTCTGTTCCCAGAATTAAACCATGTTTTGCTAACGGTCATATTCCTTCCCCAAGGCCATCTCTAGGGTTCTCTATAAGGGTTTTGAAAGAGAACTCAAAGTACCATTTAGGAAAGGGTGAACTAGACCAGCTTGTCTTAACATGGGAACTGCCAATTCCCCTAATCTTTGCAAATGACCTTCATTGGTTCTTCACCGCTCCCCCCTCCCCCATCGTTTGGGTGGAGATAATCTACTAACTATTTGTTCCTGAAGATTTATTTGTCTAGGATTTCTATCTCCCACTCCCCCCTTGGGCTTGTCTGTGTTTTCTTTGGGGAATTCAGTCCAGCCCTTATTCAATTAATAAATGCCAGGGTGATATTTGCACAAGCAGGCTGTTTAAATACAGGTGAACAATTCATTCTGAAGCGGAGTGAAAAGCTGAGAAACAGAAGTCTTGGTTGCAGCGTTGGGACAGATGGGTTTTCCTTAACCACCCATTTAATCAGGATTTAGGTCTGTGGGTGAATGCCTCCTTCCTGCGCATGGTTATCTCACGTTGCACTCCCAAATTGCACCCTGAAATTCACTACCTTTGATTTTTAGCGGGTTTTTCCACCCACCTAATTGTAAGGTGCTAAGTAAGAGGGAAAATATAGAACAAGCCCTGATGAATGGTGTCGTGTTATCCAGTGGTGGGATTCAAATAATTTAACAACCGGTTCTCTGCCCTAATGACCAGCTGAGTAGGCGTGGCTTACTGGTGGTCATGTGACCATGTGGGCATGGCCAACTCAACATCACTCATGTTGATGGGCGCTTTGCCTTAGCTGTTACAATGTAATAAGAGTTAACCAGAGAGGCAGTTTCTGTAAGCGGGGCAATAAAGATTAGGCTAGAAACACCACCAGAATGTTTCCTTCCTGCCTTCCTTACAGGATTAGCCCTGTAAAGTGGAAAAAAACAAAATAAGATTTCTTCCAACACCCGGTTCTCTGAACTGCTTAGAAAGTTAACAACCGGTTCTCCCGAATAGGTGCGAACTGGCTGAATCCCACCACTGGCATTATCGCAAGGATTCCCTGCGATCTGTGGAGACCAACACAGCTTCAGCGCAGCTTCATCTAATCCCCAAGGCCACCTATATTAACTGGATCCAAGAATTAGATATATGCGATGGAAGCAACGTTTGTAAGGAAGGAGCAGGAAGGCTTCATACTATGACCCACCTCCTATTCTAATTTGGGAAACCGGTTTTTAAATTCCGTAAAGACTGCAACTGGCTGTGTGAAAAAGGTATCTTGTTAAGGCAACCCTGTCACTGCTTTCATGTAAATGTAGATTCAATAGAACAGGGGTCTCCAACCTTGGCAACTTTAAGACTTGTGGACTTCAACTTCCAGAGTTCTGGGAATTCTGGAAGTCGAAGTCCACAAGTCTTAAAGTTGCCAAGGTTGGAGACCCTTGCAATAGAAACATCCCTTGGAATGTCAACATACAAAATGAAAGGATCCCTTCAAGGTTACTTCATCTAAAACTTCTGTGTTTTAACCTCTGTTAAGTTTCTCCAAAGACACTTTGCTAGCTTCTTCAAAACTCTTATTAAGTTCCCAACAGATCTTTGAAGAAACCGGTTCCCAATTAAACACACATGCCCAAATTCTTTCCGTATCCATTTTTTATTCATTTATTTGAAAAGTTTGCTTTTGAAATCCGTCAAAGAAAATGAGGCAAATCCTTCTGCATCAAACTTGGAGACTTTTCATGCCTTTAAATCTGAGGTGGCCAAAGGATGCCTCTGGGTGTCTTCTTGGAGAAGCCAACATCATTTAAAAAAAAAAATGTGCTAGTTTGGAAAAGTGTTACTTCAGTCCCTATATTTAAGGATCTGGATCTGTACCACCTCTGCATCTTCACTTTTAGATTGGTCGGCAGCAGTGGTGAAATGTAAAATTAGTTACTACCGGTTCTGTGGGTGTGGCTTGGTGGGGGGGGGAATGTGACTGGGTGGGTGTGGCCAACTTTTTTTTTAACTTTTAAAAGCATTTTTTCTACAACCTCTTTGGCCAAAGAGGTTGTTAAAAAATGCTTTAAAAAGCCTCTGACGATCCCAGCTGAGCCGCGCAATCATCAGAGGCTTTTTTTTTACCTTTAAAAGCATTTTTTCAGCTGAAGAAAAAATGCTTTTAAAAGTAAAAAAAAACACCCACTGATGATTGTGCAGCTCAGCTGGGCATGCAGGGGGGTGGGGGGCAGAGATTTTTGCTACTGGTTCTCCAAACCACCCACCACCATTGCTACCAGATCGGGCAATCCGGTCCGAACCAGGAGCATTTCACACCCTGGTCTGGAGTAGTCAAAGATAATTTGAATTCTTGATTTGGTTGAGGATATAACAAGGGCCATAAGCAGCCTCAGGTTCCCGGTGTAACAGTAGATTGAATATGCACTCCTTTAAAAAAACACATCGCTTAAGCAAAAGAAAATGAAGCAATATTAAGCAGTGACAGGCCAAGAAAATTCTCTGCCATTTTAATTAATTCTGTTACATTAATTAATGTGATAGTTGAGAATCTACTTTTGAGATTGTTTTAAAAAGAGAATTTCAAGATGGTGTTCTTTAATAGCAACAAGATGGTTGCTATTAAAGCATCCATCTTGAAATTAACTTTGTGATACACACAAGATGGTGTGTATCAGGGGTCTCCAACCTTGGTCCCTTTAAGACTTGTGGACTTCAACTCCCAGAGTTCTTCAGCCAGCTTTGCTGGCTGAGGAATTCTGGAAGTTGAAGTCCACAAGTCTTAAAGGGACCAAGGTTGGAGACCCCTGCTCTACTCTATCCTAAAATTGAGTGGAGCGTTTTGATAGGCCACCTGAGCTTCAGAATGAACTCCAGGTGAAACTGTTGAGCCACCAGGAGTTGTAATCAAAACATTTTCTCACCTCCTTGAAACATGTGTGAGGACAAACCAAGACATGGCTGACATCAAGGTTGAAAGAGGGCCTATTTTGATAGGGAAAGAGTTCTACAGAGCAGACATTCCCATGGCCTCACAACCCCTCTTCATAGATGAAAGAACATTACTGGTGACTTGAAGGCAAGCTGCAAGGTAGGAGGAAAGAGGTTTATGGATTATCAGCTTCTAAAATGTGAACCACAAGGTTTTTTGGGTCTGGTTTTTGTTTTTTTTTGAGGGGGGAGAGAATTTTCTCATGTTAAAATTAACACTGCCAATTATTGCAGGGATCCTGTCTTCAGATTTGTACTATTTTTGAGACTGGCCTCAAAGATAGGGGGATGTGATGGGGAAAACAGGTTAATGAAGTCCCACCATGATTCCTTCAGAAGAATTCAGCCGGTCCCTCTCCATGCATGTTGACATCTTCCTCCTTTGCCACACTGGTAGAAACTTTTGGGGGAGTAGTTTATTATAGCTTTTGGGGTCCTTGTTTAGGAGTTTTGGAATAAGCATCCCAATTGACTTAATTATTGAGACTAAGTATGGTCCAAGAGCCAGTGCAGGGGTAGTCAACCTTTTTATACCTACCGCCCACTTTTGTATCTCTGTTAGTAGTAAAATTTTCTAAACGCCCGCCGGTTCCACAGTAATGCGCCATGTATCGTTGTCTGTGCATGCCTCTCGTGCATCGTGGATTGGGTTTGGGGGGTGGGGCGGCTACCAGCTCTGCTTGTCTGTTACAGCTGGGTGGTGTGGGGGGAGATGCGTGAGCTATTCTGGGACGAGGCTCTTTTGTTTGCGGTCGCACTATAGCGCCATTTAGTTTCACTTACGTAATGTGAACTAAACTTATGCGCGGGCGATACAAATAGTATATTTTCAGAAATTTAAATTGTCACGGGGAATTTTATGAAAACCTAATGAAAATGTTTTTAAATAATGCTATGAAATTTTTTTAAAAAGTCAATTAAATTAAAAAAAAGGAAAGTGCTTCAGTATTGGACAAAACCCCTACCGCCCACCATGAAAGCTGGAATGCCCACTAGTGGGCGGTAGGGACCAGGTTGACTACCACTGGTATAGTGGTTAAGGCACCAGGATAGAAACCAGGAAATTGGGAGTTCTAGTCCTGCCCTAGTTCTAGTCCTGGAGAAGTAATGATGCTAGGAATGGTTAGTGCAAGGGTTGGCAAACACTCAAAGAGCTACAAAGGTCCTAACCGGAAGCGCCCCCCCATTTAATTCTGGAGCTGACCAGAAGTCTGGTTCCCCCACCATAGAGTCTCCTCCTAGCGCGGCGTCCTTTTTCCTCTGCTGACAGGAAGCCCTGTTCCCCCACCATAGAGTTTCCTCCTCCTTTCTCTCTACCTGTCCTAACTGAAAGCCCTATCAATTGTGAAGCCGACTGGGAACAGGAAGCTGCAGCAGAGGGATGAAAGAGCCACATGCGGCTCCAGAGCTACAGGTTGCCGACACCTGGGTTAGTGGAACAAGGAGAAAGGGGCAAGGAAAGAGCACACTGACTTGATAACATCAAAACTGATGCAAAGTTGAACAACTGAAAGAAGCTGTGTTTGATAGGATGGTATGGAGAGCATTTGCTTATAAAGTCGCCAAGAGTCGGGCACGACTAAATGGTTGAAATAACAGTCTTGCCCTAGAAAGCCAGCTTGGTGACCTTGAGCCAGCCGCTATCTCTCAGCCCTAGGAAGGAGGCAATGGCAAACCACCTCTGAAAAACCTTGCCAAGAAAGCTGCAGAGATTTATCCAGGAAGTTTCTGAGAACTGGGCATGATAGTATGGAAGTGGGGGGGGGATGTCCTACCTGACACTAAGGGAGATGAACCTTTGTGTTGCTTCTTCTCTAAGATCTAAGGATGCTTCATTATATGGCTCTATCCTGCTCAGAATTTCTCGTCTCATCAATGGCAGAGACAGAGCAAGATTTGTGTCTTCACTTGGGTCACTGTTGCTAGGGAGATGCAGCTGAAAATGGGATAAGTGATTGATAGTAGCATACAGTCTTTCCATCTCTTTTGAACCTACCTGGCTTAAGTATTTTAATGGGCATTAGATTGCTCCCGCTGGACCATTTCTTATAGCAAAATTGGGCCTTGGCATTTCAAAATCAGAACACGACCATTTAGAAAATAAGAAAAACAACAGCTAGGAGGGGACATAGAGAGAAAAAAAAACTCTTCAAAGAAATGTGTTTTATTAGCGTGCATTCAAATTGTAAAAGGTCTCTCTTTTAGCCACCAGTCCAATCGTATTTGATTTCAGCTAGCTCTAGATTCAAACTTTATCTAGATCAATGTTCCTCAACCATGGCAGCTTGAAGGTGATATGTGGAGTTGAACTCCCAGAATTCCCCAGCCGGCATTGATTGAGCTAACTAATGTCTTGAGTGGTTAGCACAAAATGGTCAGCAAACCTCCCAACTCCTCTTCCGTCTTGGTGCCAACCATTTTCGAGAGGAAAGAAGTGCAGATCTGCTCTTTCCTTCAACCAGAAGTGAAAGAAAGAAAGAGAGAAAGAGGAAGGGAGGGAGGGAGGGAGAGAGAGAGAGAGAGAAAGGGAGAGGGGGGGGTGGGATTTTAGATCCCATGTGGCCTGGAATTCAAAAATAAATCTGAGCACATTGAAAAGTTCTGAACCTGGCATCAGGAATACGCACTTCTAGTGTCCACTCAGAGCGAGGCTTTGGATGCATGGTTGCAGCTGTCATTTTGACTTTATATCCCCTGCCCCTCAAATGGACACTGCTGGAGGAATGTGTGCGGATGAATGAATGGGAAGTAGACATCCTGTAAAAGAATATTAATAGGTAAAGGTAAAGGTTCCCCTCGCACATATGTGCTAGTCGTTTCTGACTCTAGGGGTTGATGCTCATCTCCGTTTCAAAGCCGAAGAGCCAGCGCTGTCCGAAGATGTCTTCATGGTCATGTGGCCAGCATGACTAGACACCAAAGGCTCACGGAACGCTGTTATCTTCCCACCAAAGGTGGTCCCAATTTTTCAACTTGCATTTTTTTTAACGTGCTTTCGAACTGCTAGGTTGGCAGAAGCTGGGAGAAATAACGGGAGCTCACCCCATTACGTGGCATTAAGGATTTGAACCGCTGAACTGCTGACCTTTCGATCGACAAGCTCAGTGTCTTAGCCACTGAGCCACCACGTCCCTTTAAAGAATATTAGACCCTTCCAAAGATATACAGGTAGTACTCAACTTATCACAAATGAACCCAACATTTCTGTTGTTAAGTAAGATGGCTATTTCGTGCAGGGATCTCCAACCTTAGCAACTTTAAGCCTGGAGGACTTCAACTCCCAGAACCCCCCAGCCAGCAAAGCTGGCTGGGGAATTCTGGGAGTTGAAGTCCACCAGGCTTAAAGTTACCAAGGTTGGAGACCCCTGGTTTAGTGAGTTTTGCCCCATTTTTGACCTTCCTTGCCACAAGTTGTTAAGTGAATTTAGCTTCCCCATTGACTCTGCTTGTCAGAAGGTCACAGAAGGAGATCATGTGACCTTGGGACACTGCAACCTAACTGTGGCTGGCTTGATCACGTGATCCTGGGGATGCTGCAACGGGTTGTAAGTGTGAAAAATGACCAGAAGTCCCTGTTTCCAGTGCTGTAGCTTCGAACGGTCACTAAATGAACTGTTGTAAGTCGAGAGCTATTTGTAGATAGGCAAGCCGCTCTTTCTTCTGCCTCAATTGTATTAAATCACAACGATGCATGTTTGGAAAAGTTGGAACGAAGTTCCGTACCTCCCAAACATTTTAAGAACATTTTGAATGAACAAAATTGAAATGTGGGCTCCCTAACTCAGATGCATAGGGCTAAAAATAAGTTGGTGTTGGATTTTAAGAAAAATGTATAATAAGATCAAGCCCTCCACGGCAAGTTGGAAGCAGGACCCCTCATGGTACAGCTAATAAAACACTGATTTCTCTATTTTCATCCTCAACCATGCTCACTTTTGGGTTCCTTGGAGGGAATGGGAAAACTTGCCGTAGCCAACTCCCCACGGCCAATTTGCCACGGGATAACTCGCTGGGGGACAATTTAACAATTCTATTTAATTATTTAAAATACATAAAATTATTTTAATTTGTGCCATTCACATTTCATTTTGTCCCTCCTTTTGCATCCCTTCTTTAATGATTCTATTCCACCATTTCTTTGGTATTAGTGTAATTCTTGTCCTGCAGTGAGTTGTCCTGTGGTGAATTGGCCATGGCAATGGCTGTGGTGAATTGGCTGTAGTGAGTTGGCTGTGGTGAATTGGCCATGGCAATGGCTGTGGTGAATTGGCTGTAGTGAGTTGGCTGTGGTGAATTGGCCATGGCAATGGCTGTGGTGAATTGGCTGTAGTGAGTTGGCTGTGGTGAATTGGCCATGGCAATGGCTGTGGTGAATTGGCCGTAGTGTGTTGGCTGTGGTGAATTGGCCATGGTAATGGCTGTGGTGAATTGGCCATAGTGTGTTGGCCGTAGTGAGTTGGCTGTGGTGAATTGGCCGTGGTAAATTGTCCTGTGGTGAATTGGCCATGGCAATGGCTGTGGTGAATTGGCTGTAGTGAGTTGGCTGTGGTGAATTGGCCATGGCAATGGCTGTGGTGAATTGGCCAAGGTGAGTTGTCCTGTGGTGAATTGGCCATGGCAATGGCTGTGGTGAATTGGCCGTAGTGTGTTGGCTGTGGTGAATTGGCCGTGGTAATGGCTGTGGTGAATTGGCCATAGTGTGTTGGCCGTAGTGAGTTGGCTGTGGTGAATTGGCCGTGGTAAATTGTCCTGTGGTGAATTGGCCATGGCAATGGCTGTGGTGAATTGGCTGTAGTGAGTTGGCTGTGGTGAATTGGCCATGGCAATGGCTGTGGTGAATTGGCCAAGGTGAGTTGTCATGTGGTGAATTGGCCATGGCAATGGCTGTGGTGAATTGGCCATAGTGTGTTGGCTGTGGTGAATTGGCCGTGGCAATGGCTGTGGTGAATTGGCCATAGTGTGTTGGCCGTAGTGAGTTGGCTGTGGTGAATTGGCCATGGTAAATTGTCCTGTGGTGAATTGGCCATGGCAATGGCTTTGGTGAATTGGCTGTAGTGAGTTGGCTGTGGTGAATTGTCATAGACCCTTCTTGGAAGGTCTCAGCCATTGCTAGAAGCCCTGTATGCCAGAGATCTGTGGGGCAGCAGACCTGGCAAGGATATGACTTGAGCTCTGGGAATTCTTCAGTTCACACAGCTGAGGGAGAAAACCAGAAGGAGGGAAAATCTGGGCAAACTTTGAAGGGGCTCCAATTTATTTCAAGTGGACCCTGTTGGCCTTAACCAACTCCCAACTAGCAATTATACCCATTGGGGCTCAAACTATCCCTTTGCTGGTTGGTTGCATCTTTTGTTGCATGGTTTTGTGTACAAATGTAGCATGCTTGTTTGACTGGGGGAGATGGATCGTCCTCACAGCCTCCAATCTTCACCTGCAATTTAATAAATTGGAAAAGGGAAGGCCTTCTGCCATGGAAGTCATAACAATTGTTCCTTCCTTTATACAATATAGCCTAACCCTTTTTTTTTTTTTTGGTGTGTTGTATGTGCCTATGTATCTGTGGAAAACCTTCACGGAGCAGAGAGCAAGAATGAATGGAGTACAATAGGTTCAAAAGCTGTGAAACTTTTCACAACATCCAGAATTCTAGGGCAAACACAGCAATCAAAGAGCTGGGAAAGAAAACTTCTGTACATTAACCTAGAACAGAGGTCTTCAAACTCGGCAGCTTTAAGACTTGTGGACTTCTAGCTGGAGAATTCTGGGAGTTGAAGTACACAAGTCTTAAAGCTGCCAAGTTTGAAGACCTCTGACCTAGAAGGGGAAGTAACCACCTTCTCCTGGCCCAGTCCCCTTGCAGCAGATGCCATAATGTATTTCGGTCCAGATGCGTCTCTCTTGAAGTCACACGCTTTCTACACCTTGCTAGTCAGCATGTGCCCATTGAAGTTGTCGTTCCTCTGAGGCAGCATTGTGTCCTTCAGATGGGTACTCTTCTCCTGCCGGAGGTCGGTGGGGTCACCGTCTTCAATGCTGTTGCCTTTATGGAGGCACAGGACCTTCTGAAAGCTCTGCTTGAAATTTTCTGAAAGAAAGCCGTAAAGGATGGGATTGGCGCAGCTGTTGGCGTAAGAGAGAACCACCACAAAGGAGAAAATGCCCACCAAGAATGGCTCCTCTGGCAAAATGAATATCAAATTGACGATGTTGACAATGTAGAAGGGAAGCCAGCAGAAAACGAAAACCACAACGATGATGACCACCATTCTGGTCACTTTCCGCTCTGACCGCCGGCGTCTTGTAGAGCCAACTCTGATCCCAGAGGATTTCACTTTAATGACAATCAACAAATAGCAGAGGCATATCACCAGCAAGGGGCCAAAGAAACCGAGCACTGATGTATAGATGATGAACACAGCTGACCATATCTCAATGGGATCAGGCCAGCTCATGTTACAGGTATGAAAATCTTCCTGGACATCAGCAAATATAATCATGGGAAGGACCACCAAAAAGGATAAAGTCCAGACGGCCACACTGATCAATTTGGCTATCCTTGGCTGGCGCCACTTGGTAGATTTAATAGGATGGACCACTGCAAGGTAGCGGTCGAGGCTCATGACAGTCAGGCAGAAGATGCTGGTGAATTGGTTAATGCCATCAAAAGCAGTCACTAGCCTACAGGTGAATGTTCCAAAGGGCCAGTAGGAGATGGCATTTTGGGTGGCGAGGAATGGCAAGCCCAACATGAAGAGGACATCAGCGATGGCTAAGTTCAGAATGTAGATGTTGGTCACGGTCTTCATTTTGGCGTAACGCAAAACCACATAGATGACCAAAGTGTTCCCACTCAGTCCGATAACACAAACCAGAAGGTAAATGATCGGTATGAAGACAGAACGGATACTGGAGGAGGTGGAAAAATCTGTAACCGTTGCATTGTCTGTTGTGTTTGTCGAAAAGGAGACATTAGTATCTGGAAACGTGATAGATAGGTACAAGGGATCCATGGTGTTGTCCAATTTTACAAAAGACGTAGGCTGTTATAGGCTGTTTTAATTAGAGAAAAGCATATATCCAGTTTTGTTTCTATTGTTCAACATTTTCCTGCTGGAAGAAAAAAAAAACATTGATTAATGTTTTTCTGCAGTTGGAAAGGACCATCTAAGGATCCCTTAGAACAGGAGTCTCCAACCTTGGCCACTTTAAGATTTGTGGGCTTCAACTCACAGAGTTCCTCAGACAGCTTTGCTGGTGGGAGTTGAAGTCCACAAGTCTTAAAGTAGCCAAGGTTGGAGACCCCTGTTGTGACCCTGGCCCAAGTAGGTAGTAGGAAACTCAGTCCGTGAAAAAAACAAACAAACTTTATTCGAACAGCTGAGAATTACTTCATTCCCAGCGTAGTTCAACTAAATTAAAACAAATTCCTCTCAACACAAATTCCTCAGTCCTATCGCAAACCTTGGTCCAATTAGGCAAACTGCCAAAGGCCTTTCTTGGAAAATGTTCAGAAGTCACAAAAATAAATGCAAGACATAGATGAAGCAGAAGACGAAGTTACCAACGTTGTTTTCCGGCACAGCCCAAATGCTGTTGCTGGTCTGTTTTAAGCCTTATGGGAGGGGCCAATCATCTCTTGGCCCTACTCCCGAGTTGTCCTCTCTGCTTGAGATGCTCTTGCCTTCTGGCAGCTCTTCTCATGCGCGCATTAGGAACAGGCTCCTCCTGTTCCTCTGCCTCTCTACTGTCAGCCTCTGGAGGCTCTGGAGTCTGCACCTCACTCCCCAATGGCCCTGGCCTCACCTCAGCCTCATTGCTGTCCGACTCCGTTACCAGGTCCACAGGCTGCTGGCGGACCACAACAACCTCTGCCTTAGAAGCCCTCTCACCACGACTGCTAAAACTCATAACACAGTTGCCCCCAACTTGAGATGGGAGGAGAAATGAAAACTATTAGAAATGAAGTCTATATCCACTCCCAGAAGCGAGCTCAACTCCTGGCGATTTTATGGATGCATCCATGTCACTGTCTTAACAATAGACATGGTTTCCTGCTGCATTCTTCCAGAATGATCTTTTAAATCTACATACCCGGGAAGAGGTGGAGCAAATTACGTTCATGTCCCCACCAAGATCTCAGAGACCTTCCATAATGGCTTTAGTCTTGTGGATGTTCAATAGATTAACTGAGAACATGGCAGAAGAAGTAAAGGATATGCTCAATGGCCATTTGTTTGAATTAATCTTTTGCCCTAGGGTGAGAAAACACCCTTTAAAGCAGGGGTCTCCAACCCTGGCAACTTTAAGACTTGTGGACTTCAACTTCCAGAGTTCCTCAGCCAGAACTGAGGAACTGGCTGGCTGAGGAACTCCGGGAGTTGAGGTCCACAAGTCCACAAGTCTTAAAGTTGCCAAGGTTGGAGACCCCTGCTTTAAAGAGAAATTAACCAGCCCAATTTGGTCAACAGCATGGAATGTGAACAACACTGGGGCCCACGGCCTCATTTTTCTACCATGTAGTCAACCATGAGTCAAATTGGGGCGATGACCCTCAACCTCCCAGAAGGGAACAGCACTTGAGCTGAACAGAACTATCCAGGGATTACTAGCCAGATCCACCTGTCCTTATCTTCTTGAGAAGCTTGTTTGATGCTACTCTTGGCTGCGACTTTCCCATTCCAAGAGTGTTTCTCGTTTGACTTGGGAATTCTGGGAATTGAAGTCCACACATTTTAAAGCAGCTGAGGCGGAGAAACACTGTTTCAGAAGGAAGCAAAACGAGGTGGATGGAGGAAAATGAAGGTCAGTGTTATTTGCTATGAGAAGTACTCATGCAATGAATTAATAAAAAAAATGCATTAAAATGGTTCCATCATTTATTCTGGTATTTTTCTGTCCCCCTCGCCTCAGTCTGGGAGACACGAGCAATGACTTAATTAGCCGGCAAATCAGTTCACGGCAACTATCAGCTCTGGCAGCAACTAGCGAGTGTCTGCCAAATGTCTCTGTTATCTCTCTTGATGCCGATGAGTCAACCAGGAAACCAGGAACAAACAGTACTTCAGCTCAAGTTCTCTCCCTCTAAGCAGTTGATTTGCTTGCCAGGAAGTGGTATAGCAGCCCTTGCTGCTTTTATACCCTGTGGGGTGCGGCTCTGTGACTCAGCACTTCTTAGGCCTGCCCCACCCCTGCTTCTGTTGTTCCCACCTCTCCTGCCTACGAAACATAGGGTCCAGCCAGGCCTGATTGCCATCAACCGGGTCTGGAGGCGTGGCCTGGGGGGGAAAGAGTCAGGGGATGGAGGCCTCGTTATCTCCTCCACCTGGCCTGCCTCTGGCGACTGGAGCTGAGCCAGGGAAGCTGGTGCTCCAGAGGTAAGTCCTGATGGCCCTTCCCCCTCACTTTCCGAGTCACTTTCTGGCAGGGGCCCCGGCTCGGGGGGCGCAGAGAACAACAGGTATGGAGAATATTCACCTTATCAGAGCGGCTGTTGAGGACCTGACCCAGTGGTGAAATCCAATTTTTTTTACTACCAGTTCTGTGGGCGTGGTGTGGCGTGGCGGGCGTGGCGTGGTGTGGCATGGTGGGCGTGGCTTGGTGGGCATGGCAGGGGAAGGATACTACAAAATCCCCATTCCCTCCCCACTCTTGGGCCAGGCAGAGGTGGTATTTGCCGGTTCTCTGAATTACTCAAAATTCTGCTACTGGTTCTCTGAACTACTCAAAATTTCTGCTACCGGTTCTCTAGAACCTATCAGAACCTGCTGGATTTCACCCCTGACCTGATCCTTGCTGATACTGGGAAAACAAACCGTGGCGCCTATATTATAAATCATAATTTATAATATCAACTCTACAGTGCCCTACATGCATTTCTTCTTCCTATGTGTGCTGTTATGTGGAAATCTTATTTTACAGACAATGACAGGGCAACAACAGCAGTTTAGTCAGCCCAAACACAACCGTCAATAAAACATAATGTTGCAGAAGCAAAAATTCCCTCATGCTGAGCATTGGTCTGGTGGCTTCATGGTGACTTCAGACCTCTGAACTTTTTTTTTGGCAGCAACAGAGAAATGACTTGCTATTGGTTTTCCCGGGAAGCTTCAGTGGTGAGTTGCTACCAGTTCACCCCAATTCGGGCGAACTGGTAGCAGTGGCGGCAGAAGGCTCCACCCACTTGCCCGGATGTCATCAAATATGCTCTGCGCATGCACAGAAGTGGTGCACGTATGTGTGAAGTGACCACGCGTGCAAACAAGTAGCAGGTCAGGGTTCCAGAAAATCTTCCTTGCAGAAAAGACTCCGAAGCAAACATCTTTCAAAGTTCTTTTACTAGCATAGGTAATCTGGCACAGTTGGTGAAAATCCGAATCTGGAGATCCGGGTTCCTCCCTCAGTAATACAAACCCCCAAATCCCCACCCTCATAACCCCTCTGCCGATCACATGCTCCAATCTTCAACCGTCCCATCTCGAGACATCACTCCGGCCACTCCTCCTTCAGATGCGAGCCCAGCCTGACCTTGACTGGCAGGAAGAATGTTGTTTTGTTTAATAATCCCTTGTACTACCACCCCCCTCCCCTACTTTCCCACACAGGAGAAAGTGGCAGTGTGTGGAAGCCTTCCGCCTAGTATGGCTTCCAAAGTTGACATAGCAAAGATAAGTGAAACCCATCCCTGGGAAGCTCCCCCCCACCCCAATCTAGCCCAACTCTTCCTTGGAAATTTCTCTTCCAAAAATTCTAGGAGATGAGCGTAGAAAGGATGAATGGGGGCCAAGCTCACACCCCATTTTTTACATGTGTCATGTGCTCAAAGCTTCTATATTTGATTCCCCACCCCATGGATTTCCTCTGGGGCTGACTCTGCTTCAATCAGCGACACACAGCCTCGATCTGGACACCCCTCCCTCCGGCCATTCCCAACTACTCGGAATCCCACCATGACAAATTAGGGGTGGCTCTTCCTTATTTGCTGGCTCATATTTTGGCCATCACACACACAGCCCTCTGCGGGGTTCAGGAATGCGAAGTAATTAGGTTTAGTCAAAGTCATTAAAGAGAGAGCAGCCCTGGCTGAGACACTTTTGGAAGGCTTTCTGTAGATGCTCAAAGCTCGCAGCCATAATAGCTGCAGCTAATTGGCCAGAACTGTATTATATTAAGCAGCTCCTTTGGTTTTCAGCTAGCAATCTACACATGAAAAAGAAATAGGACATCAGAAGCAAAAAGGCTTAGAAACTATGGAGGGATTTTTCAAACAGGAAGGAAGGAAGGAAGGAAGGAAGGGAGGGAGGGAGGGAGGGAGGGATTCAGATGCATATAAATAGATGACACATAGGTAATAGATAGATATAAATGAGAGATGTCAGATAGATGACAGATAGATAATGATAAATGACATGATAAATAGATGTCAGATAGATATAGATAGATGATAGATCCGTGATGGTGAACCTATAGCATGTGTGCCCAAAGTGGCACATGGAGCCTTGTCGCCTGGCATGTTGCCCATTCCTCTTCCGGGTTTCAGGCGTGCATGCACACGCAACGATCAGCTGGCCTTTTTGCGTGCAGCAGTGCTGGAAACTGGAAGAGCTGGTTTTCCGTTTTCCTGAGTGAGCATGCACGCCTGAAACATGGGAAAGTAGCTGGAGGAAACCAGAAGTTCATTTTTGGGTGCGCGCAGGTGCCCTGGGCAGCTCCTCTTCCGGGTTGCGGCCCAGATGCGCGCGTGCTTCGTGTGCACTCACACTCCTCTTTTGGCACTTGGTGCCAAAAAGGTTCACCATTACTGTGATAGATAGATAGATAGACAGACAGACAGACAGACAGACAGACAGACAGACGATAGAATCTCCATGCATAGCTTAACTAATCATTTATCAGTTGCATAAGGTAAAGGTAAAGGTTCCCTTCACATATATTTGCTAGTCATTCCTGACTCTAGGGGGCGGTGCTCATCTCCGTTTCAAAGCCGAAGAGCCAGCGCTGTCCGAAGACGTCTCCGTGGTCATGTGGCCGGCATGACTAAATGCCAAAGGTGCACGGAATGCTGTTCCCTTCCCAGCAAAGGTGGTCCCTATTTTTCTACTTGCATTTTTTACCTGCTTTCGAACTCCTAGGTTGGCAGAAGCTGGGACAAGTCACGGGAGCTCACCCCGTTACATGGCAGCACTAGGGATTCGAACCGCTGAACTGCCGACCTTTCGATCGACAAGCTCAGCGTCTTAGCCACTGAGCTACCGCATCCCAATATCAGTTGCATAGGTATACTTATTTAAATAAAACACTGTTCCATTTCCAAATCAAAGATGATTAATAAAGGGAATCCTGATTTTAGATTTTTTAATGGAGATGGGCTTCTTTTTTTAAAACAACAACAACAACCTCAAACACACTTTTTTTACAAGTAGCTAATGAAACACACATGCATTTTGATAGGCCTTCTAAATCTAACATACCCATTTAAATGAATGTCCTTCTGAGCCGAGCGCTCAAAGCTCAGCATTGGCAGAAAGGTGAAAAGAGAAGGATAATTGCCCAAGGTCTGTGAGTGAAAACATGGGCTGAACGGCCTTCCGCTTTCTCCCCCTGCAAAAAAAGCTCAGTTCAAGGAAAAGTGCACCCTGACAATCAACAGCCTTGGAGCTCAAGAGGTTCAGGCTGTTCCAGACTGTAGCTGTTCAACCGAAACCCTCCCCTCCCTTTTTTTTAAACATGTGGGGCAGGTCTCTCAGTTGTCAAAAGGGGAGGAGCTTTGATTGCATGGCCATGACTAGATTTTTTTATTTTATTTTATTTATTTTGTCACACAGTATATATAAGCGTAAGCATGAAATAACTATATAATATATAAGCATATATATAAGTATAAGCATGAAATAACCACACAAATTGAATACAACCAAAGGGAACAATAGGACAGGAACAGTAGGCACTCTTGTGCTCTTACAGACCTCTTAGGAATGGGGTGAGGTCAATAGTAGACAGTTTTTGGTTGAAGCTTTGGGGATGTTGGGAAGAGACCACAGAGTCAGGTAGTGCATTCCAAGCATTAACAACTCTGTTACTGAAGTCATATTTTTTGCAATCAAGATTGGAGCAGTTAACATTAAGCTTAAATCTGTTGTGTGCTGGTGTATTGTTGCAATTGAAGCTGAAGTAGTCTTCGACAGGAAGGACATTGTAATAGATAATTCTATGAGTTAAACTCAGGTCATGTCGAAGGCGGCGGAGTTCTAAATTTTCTAAACCCAGGATTTCAAGTCTGGTGGCATAAGGTATTTTGTTGTGTTCAGAGGAATGCAGAACTCTTCTTGTAAAATTATTTCTGGACACGTTCAATTGTATTGATGTCAGAAATGTGGTGAGGGTTCCAGACAGACGAGCTGTATTCAAGAATTGGTCTAGCAAATGTTTTATATGCTCTGGTTAGTAGTGTAGTGTTTCTGATATTTTATACTTAAAATATTTTGATATTTTAAACCCCCACTCACCTCCCAAGGATGCCTCTGATCCTTACCTTTCTTTTTTAAAAACCTTTAGCGGATCAACAGAATAATGAACAAACAGGTAATCCTTGAGTTACAATCGGGTCGCTTACTGTGTGAAGTTGCGATGGACTTGCCGGAGGGGTGTGTGTAGCAATTGTGTTTAAGACTTATATCCCGCTTCATAATGCTGTTACATCCCTCTCTAAGCAGTTTATAGAGTCAGCCTATCGCCCCCAACAATCTGGATCCTCATTTTACCGACCTCAGAAGGATGGAAGGCTGAGTCCACCTTGAGTCAGTCAGGATTGAACTCCTGACAGTCGGCAGAGTCATCTTGCAATGCTGCATTCTAACCACTGCGCCACATGGTTACTTACAACCTGGATTTGAAGTTCCATTTTCTCTAAATTCTCTTTAAAGTATGTTAAACTGGACAAGTGTTTGCGATGAGCTCTGATCAATGCAAAATAAACTAGAACAAGTGCTTTCCATGATTCCAAACGGATGTATTCTACTGATGTAATCCAGAACTGTCTTAATCTGTTTTGCAGCTGCATCACAACAGCTGTCTCCCGTTTAATTTTGCAGTCAAACACTCCTCCAATATATCTCTTTTCACAAATACCTCAAGCAACCCAGGTTTTTTTGCATTTCTGCATTTGTTTTTTCATTATGGGATATCAGGATATAGGAAAGTCTTTCCTGAAAATCTGTGAAAAAGCCTGGACATAGAATAATAGAGCTGGAAGGGACCTTGCAGGTCTTCTAGTCCAACCCACCCCCCTTGAGCAGGAGACCCTATACCAGGGGTCTCCAACCTTGGCAACTTTAAGACTTGTGGACTTCAACTCCCAGAGCTTTGCTGGCTGAGGAACTCTGGGAGTTGAAGTCCACAAGTCTTAAAGTTGCTAAGGTTGGAGACCCCTGCCCTATACTGTTTCAGACAAGTGGCTGTCCAGTCTCTTCTTCAAAGCCTCCAGTGATGGAGCACCCACAACTTCTGGAGGCAAGTTGTTCCACTGATTAATTGTTCTCACTGTTAAGAAATTTCTCCTTAGTTCTAAGTTGCTACTCTCCTTGATTAGTTTTCATCCATTGCTTCTTGTCCTGCCCTCAGGTGCTTTGGAGAATAGGTTGAAGGTTGACCTCTTCTTTGTGACACCCTCTTAGATATTGGAAGACTGCTATCATGTCACCCCCTAGTCCTTTTCGTTGTCCTGCGTGAGCAGGGGGTTGGACTAGATGACCTCCAAGGTCCCTTCCAACTCTGTTACTAAATGTATCCAGTTCCTGCAACCATTTCATCGTATATTTCAGCCTCCAGCCCCCTAATTGTCTTTGCTGTTCTCCTCTGCACTCTTTCCAGACTCTCAACATTTTTTTTTATATTGTGGTGACCAGAGCTAGATGCAGAAGTGTGGCCTTACTAAGGCTTTGTAAAGTGGTATAAAAAAGTGGTATAAAAAAACCCCAAATCCGGAAAAAAGGTTATTTATTGCCCTGATCCAACAAAACACCCTTTCTCATATAACTGCTGAAAATAGGTTTACTTTGGCAGACTCTGGCATTTGCATGAAAATTGCTGATTGCTCTGGATCTGAAAATCAAACCCTTGGCTGAGTTTTACGCATAAATGGAACATGAACATTTTTGCTTAATGGTTTAAAAAAAAAAAAGTCAGCTGAACTACAGTGCCTGCGTTCATGAGAGATGGTCTTAATATAAAATGAGCTATAGCTGAACTCTGCCTGCACATGCGAATGGCATCGAATTATTACCACCAAAGGAATTGGGTCTTCGAGAAAGCAGTTTTAAAGTTCCTTCCAATGTTACAGCTGCAGAATCTCAGGAACAGAGCTGAGGAAGGCTTGTGTTTGCCCCTCCTGCAATGGGGAAATTCAAAGATTTCTACAATTCAGTCACTTTTGCTATGCTACAGACTTCGATTGGATTCTCCTACTCGGGGTTGGCCAGAGAATTCCTGAATTCAGACAGCCCCAGATCCCTTCCTACCTATGTCCAGTTTTGGTTCAGCTGCTTTGAAACAAAACCTTCTTGAGGTTGGGCGAAAAAAATACTAGACTGAAAGAAGGCAGTGACAAGTCACGTCTCTTCTAAGAAGTCCTCACCACAACAAGTGACAGCACTAGCCAATCTTGACAGATTTTTTTTTTTTAAAAAAAATACAAAATAGAATTCGCTTGGATGGGAGACCACCAAGAAGGCCAAGGGGGTGAGTTAGTCTGGAAAGTCAAATAAGAAGCACACCCATGCAGATATCATCATCATCATTATCACCATCCCGAGACTGAGTTACTAAATTAATCCACTGGTCGTTACGTAAAAAATACGACTTGCCTGTATCCAAAAAGGTCATGGGAACATAAAGTGGAAAAAGTTATAGAAAATGAGAAGGTGAAGATCTTGTGGGACTTTCGAATACAGACGGATCGTCACTTGGAACACAACGCACCAGATATCACAGTTGTGGAAAACGGAAACATACAACTTATTGGCATCGCGGTACCAGGAGATGCCAGAGTCGAAGAAAAAGAACTGGAAAAAATCATGAAATATCGCGACCTGGTCATCGAAACTACACGGCTATGGATGAAACATATAACAGTGATACTCATTGTCATCAGGGCACTTGGTGCCATGTCCAAGAATTTTATAAGAAACATCAACAAATTGCAGCTTCCTGTAATAACACCAGCAGAAGTTGAACTTGAGTCAGAGGTGATTTTTTCTGTCACTTGAGAATGAGAAATTTGCTATAATCAAGTTCATCCCCAACAGTGAACAGATAATGTTCACATTTCTATTTTCTTTACAGTGATTCAAGAAAAGAACATCTGGAAAGAGCGCAGAGAAGAGCAACAGAGATTATTAGGGGGCTGGAGGCTAAGTCATATGAAGAACAGTTGCAGGAACTCGGTATGTCTAGTTTAATGAAAAGAAAGACTAGGGGAGACATTGTAGCAGTGTTCCAATATTTGAGGGGCTGCCACAAAGAATGGGGAGTCAATTTATTCTCCAGGGCAGGGGTCTCCAACCTTGGCAACTTTAAGCCTGGTGGACTTCAACTCCCAGAATTCCCCAGCCAGAGCACCGTAAGGCAAGAAAATAGAACAGGAACAGGAACAGAACGGAACAGAATCTGGAAGAGACCTTGGAGGTCTTCTAGTCCAGCCCCTTGCTCAAGCAGGAGAATCTATCCTATTTCAGATAACTGATTGTCTAGACTCTTCTTAAAAACATCCGGTGATGGAGAGCCCACGATTTCCGGAGGCAACTTCTGTTGCACTGGTTAATTGTTCTCACTGTTAGGAAGTTTCTCCTTAATTCCAGATTGCTTCTCTTCTTGATTAGTTTCTATCCATTGTAGAATAATTTGGCCCCCTCTTCTTTGTGGCAGCCCATACTGGAATATTGGGGGGGCTGCCTCAAAGAAGAGGTGGCCCAAATAATTCTACAAAGCACCAGAAGGCAGGACAAGAAACAATGGACAGAAACTAATCAAGGAGAGAAGCAACCTGGAACAAAGGAGAAATTTTCTAATGGTGAGAACGATTAACCAGTGGGACAGCTTGCCTTCAGACGTTGTGGGTGCCCCATCATTGAAGCCTTTCAAAAAAATACTGGATAGCCACCTGTCTGAAATGGCACAGAGCAGTGATGGCTAACCTTTTTGTCATTGAGTGCCGAAAGTGTGTGCTTGGAACCAGCATTCAAGAATTGAGATAGTGCAGTTTTTGTTCTCCTTGTGTGCGGCCGGGAGGGAAGATGGATTTTGGAGTGGAAACCCATAGCTCTCTCCCCAATTAAAACTGGGTGCCAAAACTTTTATCTTTAACTGAACATAAGTAACTTTTCATCTCTCTGTCTTTTAAACCTCTTTTGACAGGTCCACTAGGGCAGGGGTCTCCAACCTTGGCAACTTTAAGACTTGTGGACTTCAACTCCTAGAATACTCTGGGAATTCTGGGAGTTGGAGTCCACAAGCCTTAAAGTTGCCAGGGTTGGAGACCCCTGCACTAGGGGAATGCTACACCTGTCCTGCCCAGATGGCTGAATAAATATCCGTCCATCCATCCATCCATCCATCCATCCATCCATCCATCCATCCATCCATCCCTGATTCTCTTTTAAACACAAATGCAACAGGTTACAATTCTCACCCAACCTTGCCTGACCTTGAAAAAGTGGGAAAAGCTAATCCAAGCCCGTTCTTTGATGGGACCCCCCCACCCCCACCCCAGTAGAGTCCAGGCTCAGCCAGGAACCATCTGGGAAGAAAGCAGGAGCAAAACTAGTTCTCCCACTTCTGTAAGAACCCCTTTGTGATAAGTCACCTCAAAGCGCCGTTACTTTTGTTATATTATTCAAAGAATAAGAGAGCTCGCTCACTGCCTTGTCACAGTCCACTTGCGTTATTGCTGCTTCCCGGAATAACTCTATAGGATTCCCCCCAATTTTTCCGCACAGCCTGATCCTGCATATTACTCAGAGGCAAAACCACTTGCTCACCTTTTCTATTTAAAAAATCCATCTGAAAACAGAGGCTGAATTGTTAAGCTCATGACTGGTTTTTTTAAGACACTTCTAAGACATTAACTACGGGATATGTTTTCCTGAGCAGGCAAGTATATCATTTCCCATTTCTTCCCCTTTCTCCCCAATCATCGATTTAAAAAAAAAATGTTTATGATACAGGACTGGCTGACAACAATAAGGATAAAATGCCTTGAAATCGAAGAAGAAATAGATTTTTAAAGACTCCTTCAGATAATAATAAAATAGTTCTTTAAGTCCCTTTTCCCCACTTGGAACTGAACCCAGATGGATATTTCTTCCAACAGCTTGTTGGAGACAAATCACAGCCGCTGCAACTCACTCCAAACTTGCACGGAAGTTAAATATTCATTCTGCAAACATCTCTTTGTCAGAGCTTCTTCCCTGGCTCTTAATTAGTGAGTTGCCTTAGAATTAGTTGCTTTTTAGAGTCAACCTCTCAGTCCATAAACTGAGAAGCGGGTTGCAAAGCCAGCAACACACACACACATACACACACTCGCTCATACACACACACACAGAACGAGAGAGATAATCAGTGGCAAAAAAGATGAATGAGAAACTAACAGTAAAAGCCAGTAAAAAATTTTTTTAAAAAAAACATTCTGACTCACCAGTAGAGCAAAACGTCTTTGGGTCTTTGAAGATCTCTAGTGGTTTTATCTTTTCTTCTCAGCCCGGGGCTAAAAGTGGGAGGAGGATGGGGGGGGGCACCTTCTTGTTAGCTTCTTCCTCTCCCCATTGTAAATGCAGATTGCTGAGCATCTGAAAGCCTTCTGCAATTTTTAAATGTCTGGGTGATTTTTTAAGCTCCACCCACTCAATCTATTGAATAAATGTAGCATTTTCCTTGGAAACGCCAGGTCTCCCTGCCGCAGCCTCCCTTATGGAATTGAGCAGAACCTTTGACACTCAGTCCAAGCATCTCATTCAGGAGTCAGGAACTGTTCCGTTGATTTATCCAAGAGGAGGACCACAGCATTAACACACACACACACACACACACACTCCTCCCCACCCTCCATGAGCCCTCCCCTCTGCTGCCCAGGGGTGTGGAACTTCTTCATCCATTCCTTGTATAGTGGGGACCGAGATTGCAATTTTGCACAAAACAAGTCACACCCTTCTAACTCTGGATTTATGAACGCCAAGGACAGAGGCTGAACTGAAGGGCTTGGAAAAAACAGCTTCTGCATTTCAAAAACATAAAATGAAAAATGAATCATTTGCAATCAGCCCTCGGTGACAGGAGAACCTAGGTAATGGGTAGCTAATCACGGGAAAAGATCAGACATCAAGAGCCATAAGCAGAAGTTTCTCTTTCCTAGGAAATCGTTCACACATTCAGCTCTTCGCTGTTAAGAAGGTAGGGTCAGAGGCGGGGGATCTGGCCAGTGGTCCTACTGACCTACGCTAGCCAGAATGTTCCTCACCTGTACACAGAGGACTGGCTGGCAGCTGGGTGTTCACCGCTTGACCGTAGCAGGGCCAAATGGTGACATCGCAGCCTGATGCCATCTAATGGAACGGCAGGCCCCCTTCTGACACCCCAGGGATAAGTTCAGAGGTGGGTTTCAGCAGGTTCTGACCAGTTCTGGAGAACCGGGAGCGGAAATTTTGAGTAGTTTGGAGAACCGGTAGTAAAAATTCTGACTGGCCCCGCCCCCATCTATTCTCTGCCTCCCGAGTCCCAGCAAATGGGGATTTTGCAGTAACCTTCCTCTGGAGTGGGGTAGGAATGGAGATTTTACAGTATCCTTCCCCTGGAGTGGGGTGGGAATGGAGATTTTGCAGTATCCTTCCCCTGCCACACCCACCAAGCCATGCCACGCCCACCAAGCCACACCCACAGAACCGGTAGTAAAAAAATTTGAAACCCACCACTGGACAAGTTGTCTGAATGCTGGGTCATCCAACAATAGGCATGCATCTGCACATCAAAATTATCTTCATTATTTTTCTGGGAAGAAAGATGGAACCGACTGCAATGAAGTTAGCTGCCATGATCATCAGTCCAGATGTTGTTGGGGCTTTTCTTCCCCTTCTTCCAAGATCGGTTTTTTTGGGGGGGTTGGATCATGTGTGTGACAAGCTTGTCCTAGTGCAAAGACGGAGGAAAGGCACCAGTTGCGGTTTCTTGACACAACCATAAATATCCTTTGGCACATAAGAAGTGACTTACATTTGAAAGAGCCCTGAAGCTGAAGCGTCCCTGAACCATGAAAATAAGTCATAATTGCTTTGGATTCTTTTGGAAAGGTCCAGACATAGTAACTACATTCATACTGCTTGCTTAACCTGGTTGTTGAAGTGACCGGTCTTCTGGGCTTATGCGTATATATACAGCGTAGTGTTGTATTATACAACGTAGTGCTGTAGTCTGGGCAAACAGCCTGAGTTTACACCATGTGTGCAGACTCTTAAAACAAACACAAAATAATCCAAGGTGATGATTAACTGAGTTTAGCAAATTTTCACCTGTCCTGGTTAAGAGGGTTGTGTGAATTTATACAATCCAAGCCTCCCTCCCTCCTACTTTCTTTCCTTTCCTCCCTCCTTCCCCCTTCCTTCCTCCCTCCCCCCCTCTTTCCTTCTTTCTTTCTTTTACTCCCCTCCTCTCCCCCTCCCTCTTCCTCCCTCCTTCTTTCTTTCTTTCTTTCTCTCCCTCCCTTTCTCCTCTCCCTCCCTCCTTCCTTCTTTCCTTCCCTCTTTCCCCTCCCTCTCTCCCTTCCTCTCTCATCTCTCTTCCTTTCCTTTCCTTTCCTTTCCTTTTCCTCCCCTCCCTCCCTCTCTTTCTCTCTTCCTTTCCTTTCCTCCTCCTCTTCCCTCCCTCCCTCTCTCTCTTCCTTCTTTCTTTCCTCTCCTCCCCTCCCTCCCCCCTCTCTCGCTCCATCTTTCCTTCCCTCCTTCCCCTCCCTCCCTCCCTCCCTCTCTCTCTCTCTTCCTTTCTACTATAACTTGTTGCTGGCAATCCTTATGATTTATATTGATATATTGACCATCATTTGTGTTGTAAATGTTGTACCTTGATGAACGTATCTTTTCTTTTATGTACACTGGGAACATATGCACCAAGACAAATTCCTTGTGTGTCCAATCACACTTGGCCAATAAATTCTATTCTATTCTATTCTATTCTATTCTATTCTATTCTATTCTATTCTATTCTATTCTATTCTATTCTATTCTATTCTATTCCTGTCCTTTCCTCCCCTCCCCTCCTAGGAAGATGAGTTGGAGGCTTCCCTTCTTGGGGTTCCTGGGGGACTATCCCCCCCCCAAGCTTTCTTCTCATTCCCATGATCGGGGCAGGGGAACTGCCCAACTAACCTCTACCCGGCTGCCTTCACAGGTGCAGCCTTGGCCCTGCAAAGGTTGTGCGTGGGACCCCCACCCCTTTGGGTGGGGGGTGTCCTCTTTTTTCATAACATGCCAGTAGCCAGTATTTGAAGAGGGCCTCCGAGCTGAAGGGGTGAAAGCAGTGAAGATTAGAGGAAAGAGGCGAGGGGCGTATTTGCTGCCTTTTCAGAATTGCGGGTTGCAGGTACAGGCAGTGTCTCTATCTGGGGATGGCGTGGGGGGCTGGGGGGGCTGGAAGGTCCTACAGAGTTTCAGGGCAGTGTGAAAAATGACACCACTTGGTTAAAAGGCGGGGAGGGCTCTAAGAAGCGGGGCCCGGGGTCCCTTCTTGAGTGCAGTTGAGTCGGAATATGCAGGCGCTGCAGAGGACCTGAAGGGCCCGGCTGGGCTCTGCCCCGAGGAGGCTCCAATCTCCACGAAGCAAGAAGCCATACAAAGGCGGATTCCCACGCGGAACTTTGCCTTCCACGCTTCGGTCGCCAGCTACGGGTTTCTGTCCCGGCGCCCGGGAAGAAGGGATCGCGGGGTGCCCGGGGGCTGCTGGCTTCTCCCTGTCGTCTCCCGGGGGCCCTCCAAAGCGCAGCGATCGTTCCCTGGCCGGCCCCGCCACCGGCCGTTCGGGGCAGTTTCAATGTGAAAAGCGAGGCGGGGAGGGCAGCCAGGTCAGCGACACGCGTCTCCTGGTCGCTGGCAGCTGCTCGGGGTCTCGGGGCGCCTGGATGCAGGGCAGGGCGAGGGAGAGTCCTTCAGTTCTAGCTGGACGGGTGACTGCCTCCCCAACCTCTTTTTAAAAACAGATTAACAGAGTTGGAAGGGACCTTGTAGGTCATCTAGTCCACCCCCACTGTTAAGTTCGGGAAGTAACGAGGCTGGAGACCAGGGTAGTGACAACAGCTCTTTAATATATGGTGAACCCAGCAACAGGCTGGGAGAAAAACCTCTCCTTTTATACAGTTCTGCTGGAGGCTTCGTCCAATCAGCAACGTGCTGATTTCCCGCTCAAATATTTAAAGGCACAACTGTTAATACATAACACTCCTCCCCTCCCAGAAAACACTTGGTCTTATTTACATATTTATTTACATGTTATTTTTCGACGTAGTCACGCAAATAACCTGGGCGTCTCCTAGTTCTTTCTGACCTCGCGGTTCAGTTCTGGTGGTGTTTTGAGCTGGTCGGAGGGGCTGTTTTCTCCTCCCAGCTCTTTCTCTGGGCCATCGGGCTCTGGATTATTGGCCGACTCTTTTCTTGGCCATCCGGCTTGGATTAATTTTGGGATTTTCCTTGCTGTTTCCCTCGGGACCTGATGGCGTCGCTGGAACTCTGGGACCTCAGCTAAGTCTTGCGCCTCCCGGGTCATTGTCAGCTGTGGATTCAAAGTGGTATTGGTCATTACCTGTCTCTGTTGGTTCGGTTTGGTCAGTTATTCGCTTCTTAACTGATCTATGTGGCGCCACATTCGGTTGTCTGGTAGCTCTACCACATACGATTTTGGCCCTGTTACTCTTGTTACTTGTCCTGCGAGCCAACTAGGGCCGTCCCCATAGTTTCGGGCCCACACCGTCGCCTATGCTCATTTCCTTGTTTTTCTAGCTCCCCTTGTAACCCTCGGGTGTGTAATGGGGTTCAAACGGTCAAGTGGGCACGGAGTTTCGTCCCATTAGCAATTCGCTGGGCTTTTCCCAGTGGCTGTGCTTGGGGTTCTGTGCTGGACGGCTAGGAAAGTCTATTTTTGTTTGCCAGTCACCTGGCTTGAGCCTGGACAATGCCTCCTTAGCGCCCGGACGGAACGCCTGCAAGGCCATTCGACGCAGGGTGGAAAGGTGCAGAGAGGGCATGTCGGATGCCTTCCTCTGCCAGGTACTCTTCAAACTGGGCTGCCGTGAATTGGGGCCCATTGTCGGACACCAGAGTGTCCGCAACCCGTGAGTTGCGAATAGGTGGCGAGGGTTGCGATTACTGTTTCGCTGTGGTGGACTTCATAAGTATGATCTCTAACCATTTGGAAAATCGTCCACCACCACTAGGAACGTTTGGCCGTGAAAGGGGCCAGCAAAGTCAATGTGGATTCTTGACCAAGGCCCTTGGGGCTTTTCCCATTCTCTGACTGGGGCTGTTGGGGGTAGCGGTCTGGACTCTTGGCAAGCTTGGCATTTCCCTACCCTCTCAGCAATCTCTGCGTCCATGAGTGGCCACCATACATAGCTTCTAGCTAACCCCTTCATCCTTACGATGCCTGGGTGACCTCGTGGAGGAGGTCCAATACCTTGCCCCTTAACTTAACAGGAATTATTACACGATCACCCCATAACAGGCACCCCTTGAGCCGAGAGCTCATCACGTTTCTTAACAAATTCTTTGAACCGTTCGCCCGCGCAGCCACCTCTCTGTACCCAACCGAGTACAGTCCTTAACACAATGTCCCGGTATGATGCCCGAGCCACTTCCTTTGATGTGACTGGGCCAGAGTCCAACGAGTCAATAAGGAGGATGGGTGTCCCGGTGGGATCTTGTCGCCCGGCAGTGGGCATCGGCTCAAAGCGCCTGCATGCCCCACTTCTTTCCCGGTCGATGCTGCAGCTTGTATGAGTAAGCGGCTAAAAATATAGTCCATCGAGTCAAACGTGGCGACAGTGCCACAGGTGTTGGCGGTCGCCAGCCAGTAGTCCCAATAACGGTCTGTGGTCAGTCACGATTTCAAAATTCCGCCCAAAGACATACTCATGGAATTTTTGACCCTGATACAATGGCCAATGCTTCTTTGTCTAATTGGCTGTAGTTCCTCTCTGGGGAGGACATCGTTCTAGAGTAGAACGCTATAGGGCTTCTGTGCCGCTTTGGAAGTCTATGGCTGAGTACAGCCCCACCCCATAAGGGGACGCGCATAAACCAGCACTAGGGGTAGTGAGTCGTGATATTGGATGAGCAGGCTATCACTTGAGAGCAGGTTCTTTACTGCTTCAAAAGCCCTATTTTCTGACTTTCCCCAAGACCAAACAGTATTTTTCCCTAAGAGCCTATGCAGCGGTTCCGCAACGGTTGCTTTGTTCTTTAAAAAGACCCCGTAAAAATTAACCAATCCCAGGAATGCCTGCAGCTCTGCTTTGTTTTTGGGCGCTGGAGCCTTCCTAATTGCCTTAACCTTGCTCTCAGTAGGGTGAATTCCTTTCTTGTCTATCCGGTAGCCCAAGAAATCGACCGATTCGACCCCTATCTGACATTTATTTGTCTTGACTTTTAATCCGGCTGTCCGGAAAATGCTCAAGACCTTTCTTAACCGCTCCCCCAATTCCTCCATGTTTTCCCCTGAAATTAGGACATCATCATAGGAACTACCCTGGGAGCCCTTGCAGTAGTCGTTCCATCAGGTTTTGGAACAGCCCTGGTGCCACACTAACCCCAAATTGCAATCGGGTGCACTTGAATGCCCCCTGTGCGTCTGTCGTTTGGGCTTGGCTGTCGGCGTCTACTGGCAGTTGTTGGTAGGCTTGGGCCAAGTCTAACTTTGCAAAGACTTGCCCTTGCCCCAAGGAGTGCAATAAATGTTGCACTACGGGAACAGTGCGCTTTTCTGTAAGGCTTTGTTAAGCGTCGCCTTGTAGTCAGCGCAAATTCTAATTGACCCGTCCGACTTGATTGGGTGACGATTGGCGTCTCCCACTTTGCGTGATCGACTGGCACCAAAACCCCTGATTTATGAGCTTGTCCAGCTCCTTATCAATTTTGGTTTTAGGGCAAAGGACCTCCTCGCCTTAAGCCTAATGGGGCTACCTGGGGGTCTAAGTTGAAGGAAATAGGGGTCCCCTTGTACTTGCCCAGGCAGTCCTTGAAGACATCTTCGAACTCGTTAAAGAGAATGTCTTTCAAATTGCAGTCACTTCTGTAGATGCCAGTCACTCCCATGCCCAGGGCACGAAACCAGTCTAGTCCCAACAGACTGGGCAGAGTTCCTTCGACGATTGTGATGGGCAGGGTCTTTTTGTGAGGGCCGACTGACCCGGAGGGAGGTGGTCCCTCGAACAGGGATGCGATTCCCCTGGTAGTCGTGCACTCGTAGCCGCTGTGCTTGCAGATGGCGCTTCGCGACGGACGGCAGTGACTTCGCCAGGGTGTCCCAGGACATGATGGTGATCGCTGATCCCGTGTCTACTTCAAGCCTGCACCGTACTCCCTCGATCTTGGGCTTTGTAAAATCTTCTTTCCACTTTGGTTGAGGCGCGCCTATAATGACAGTCGCTTGGTTAGACTTCGCGCTTTCTTGTTTGAACCAATCGCGGGCCGCCTTTCCGGTTCCGCTTTGATTGGCCGATTTGAATTTTCGGCGGAAGGTTGGGCCGCTCTGCAAACCTGAGCTAAGTGTCCTTTCTTCCCACACGCGGCATGTTGCGTCTTAAACCTGCAGCGTTGGCGCTGATGCTGCCCTCCGCAGCTTCCGCACTCGCCACGGTCCTCAGTGTCGCGCTTCGGTCCGGCAGACCTCTTCCTCATCCTCGCCTCACCTTCGGATTCGGACTGAATCTCCTCCTGGTGTACTGGCGTTGGCTGCGCTTCGCCTTGGATTGAAGAGGCTTTTGCAGAGTCTCTGCTGCTTTAGTAGACATTTCGTGTGCTCTGGCCTCGCCCAGAGCGGTGGCTAGTGTCAGGTTGCTCCTGGCTAGCAGTCGCCGCCGTAGGGCGGATGTCCTTGACCCTCGGATGAGTTGCTCGAGTAGCACTCGTCTAAGTCTCGGTATCCACAGTCCTTGGACGCTCTTCTCACGCGCCATGTAGTCACCGATGGACTCGCCTCCATCTGTCTCGTTCTCCGAATTCAAACCGCTGCACGTATTTGGACGGCGTCGGTGCGAAATGGTTCTTCAGCAAAGTCTGCAGAGTCGGCCACGATACCGATTGTATCGGCGTTGGCTCTGCCAGGGCTTCCGCAATCTCGGTTACCTCGGGCCCGCAATGGCTTAGGAAGGAAGCCCGGTTGGGCGTATCAGGGATCCCCTGTAGTTCGTTGGCTTCTAGAAAGCTTTAAACGGGTCATATGTTCCCATTTCTCCTTGCCCGGGTTGTACGGTGCGGGTGGCGTGTTTGCCATTTCCGCGTTTCTGCCCTGAGTTTGCTGGGTTCGGAACTAGCGTGCTTCAGATCGGTTCTGGTTCCCCTTAGCCTCGATATCCCATCCTCGTCGCCAATGTTAAGTTCGGGAAGTAACGAGGCTGGAGACCAGGGTAGTGACAACAGCTCTTTAATATATGGTGAACCCAGCAACAGGCTGGGAGAAAAACCTCTCCTTTTATACAGTTCTGCTGGAGGCTTCGTCCAATCAGCAACGTGCTGATTTCCCGCTCAAATATTTAAAGGCACAACTGTTAATACATAACACCCACCCCCGCCCACAGGACGTGGGGACGTTTCCTGGCCGGTCCCTCCAAGCGACCCTCCCTGATCCCTTCTTCGGAAAGAGTTCAGAAACTGAGCTGGTCTCCCATGAGTCCCATTCCAGGGTGGGCGCAGTTGCAGACAAAGGGGCGACCCCGTAGCCGGGGGAGAGCCGGCAAAAGGGAAGAGTTGAATCGGCCTATAACTTCTGAGGAAATTATTTTGGTAATAAAGCAATTAAAAATAGGGAAATCTCAGGCACAGATGGACTTACAGCAGGATATTATAAAAAAGATGTATAGACTCTGAAAAGAATGCAAAACAGAGCAACAGAGATGATTAGGGGGCTGAAGGCCAAAACATATGAAGAACAATTGCAGGAATTGGGCATGTCTAGTTTAACGAAAAGAAGGACTAAGGGAGACAGGATAGCAGTCTTCCAATCGCTCAGGGACTGCCACAAAGAAGAGGGAGTCAAGCTATTCTCCAAATCCCCTGAAGGCAGGACAAGAAGGAAAGGATGGAAACTAATCAAGGAGAGGAGCAACTTAGAACTAAGGAGGAATTTCAATTCGTCAGTGGAATGCCTTGACTCAAGAAGTTGTGGGTGCTCCATCACTTTGAAGAAGAGACTGGACAACCATCTATCTAAAATGATAGGTCTGTTGCTTGAGCAAGAAGGTACATTAGAACAGCTCTCATCAACTGGTGGTCCACGAGAAAATTTTGGTGGTCCGCAGAAAAATGATTTGCATTTTTAATATTGCAGTAAATACTATGTTATCTTTTCAAAAAAATCATATTAGTGGTCCGCGGGATTTAAAATTATGAATTTAGTGGTCCCTGACGGTTGGCGACCCTTAGACTAGAAGACCTCCAAGGACCCTTCCAACTTTGTTATTCTGGTCTGTTGGGTTGCAAAAACCCCTAGCCTTGTTTGTACATCGCTTAAAGTCCTTTGAGCGAAGCGATGGTGAGAGGATATAAACAAATAAGATCACAGATGATTTAAATGCGTGGGATTCAAGGCGCTGAAGCAGGAGGTGTTTTTCACTCACCAAGGTTGATCGGTAGCAGCAGATGCTTCCTGGTCGGGAAATCTTTTCTTCCAGCCATTTTCCGAAGGGCGAAAGTTTGAACGTGGCTTTTCTGGTGGATTTCGGGTTGAGGGTCTTTCCTGCTTGCCTACATTATAAGCTGGGGTCGTTGGCTCCTTTAGGGAAGGGAAGAGAGACAGTTGTCCTTCTCCTCCTTCTCCTAGAGATCCATAAATGGGTAAATGGCCCACAGAGAATAGAATAGAATAGAATAGAATAGAATAGAATAGAATAGAATAGAATAGAATAGAATAGAATAGAATAGAATAGAATAGAATAGAATAGAATTTTATTGGCCAAGTGTGATTGGACACACAAGGAAGTTGTCTTGGTGCATATGCTCTCAGTGTACATAAAAGAAAAGATACCTTCATCAAGGTACAACATTTACAACACAATTGATGGTCAATATATCAATATAAATCATAAGGATTGCCAGCAACAAGTTACAGTCATACAGTCATAAGTGGAAAGAGATTGGTGATGGGAACTATGAGAAGATTAATAGTAGACAGAGGAGAAAACTACAAAAACAGCGAGGGATTTAGAAGAGGAAATTCAGAGGAAACAACAATTATTGGTATATAATCCACATGATTTAAAAACTACTGAAGCGATAAAGATATTACAGAGTCAATTTAATATGTTAATGGCAGATCAGGTGGCAACCAATATACAATATGCTAAACATAATACTTTTTGTAATGCCAATAAATCAGGGAGATGGTTGGCTTATATGTTAAGGAAAAGACAGAAAGCACGTACTATTGAAGGAATTGAATACAAGGGTAAAGTGCGATTTCAACAGGATAAAATTAAAAAAGCTTTCTTGGAATATTATACAAATTTATATGCCAGAGATACAATATTGAATATGGATATTGATAAATATTTGAAAGAATATAAGGTTAAAGGTTTAACTAATGAACAAAGGGAAGAGTTGAATCGGCCTATAACTTCTGAGGAAATTATTTTGGTAATAAAGCAATTAAAAATAGGGAAATCCCCAGGCACAGATGGACTTACAGCAATATATTATAAAAAGTTACAGGATGAGATAGTTGGTCCACTTATGGAGTTATTTAATCAGATATTGATGGGAGGAGGAGTACCACCATCATGGAGGACTACTTTTATTTCATTGATACCAAAAGAGGATCAGGATTGTACTAAGCCTGGGAATTATAGACCGATTTCACTCTTGAATAATGATTATAAGATTTTTGCAAAAATAATGGCAAATAGGTTAATGGAAATTGTACAACAAAGGATTCACACTGACCAGTCTGGTTTTATAAAAGGGAGACAAATGAGGAATAATGTTAGGCAGATAGTGAATTTATTGGAATATTTGGAAAAGAAAAATCAGATTCCGGCAGCGTTTATATTCTTGGATGCAGAGAAAGCTTTTGATCGTTTGCATTGGGAATTTTTATTTAAATTAACAGACAAAATGCAATTTGGAAATGGTTTTACGAATACTTAGGGCAATTTATGGAGAGCAAACAGCTCAGATAATAATTAATGGTAGTTTGACAGTGTTGAGGAATTATTTGTTTAGCAGAGTGATGGCCTTCGGAAAAAACTGTTCTTGTGTCTAGTTGTTCTGGTGTGCAGTGCTCTATAGCGTCGTTTTGAGGGTAGGAGTTGAAACAGTTTATGTCCAGGATGTGAGGATCTGTAAATATTTTCACGGCCCTTCTTGATTCGTGCAGTATACAGGTCCTCAATGGAAGGCAGGTTGGTAGCAATTATTTTTCTGCAGTTCTAATTATCCTCTGAAGTCTGTGTCTTTCTTGTTGGGTTGCAAAACCCCTAGCCTTGTTTGTACATCGCTTAAAGTCCTTTGAGCGAAGCGATGGTGAGAGGATATAAACAAATAAGATCACAGATGATTTAAATGCGTGGGATTCAAGGCGCTGAAGCAGGAGGTGTTTTTCACTCACCAAGGTTGATCGGTAGCAGCAGATGCTTCCTGGTCGGGAAATCTTTTCTTCCAGCCATTTTCCGAAGGGCGAAAGTTTGAACGTGGCTTTTCTGGTGGATTTCGGGTTGAGGGTCTTTCCTGCTTGCCTACATTATAAGCTGGGGTCGTTGGCTCCTTTAGGGAAGGGAAGAGAGACAGTTGTCCTTCTCCTCCTTCTCCTAGAGATCCATAAATGGGTAAATGGCCCACAGAGAATAGAATAGAATAGAATAGAATAGAATAGAATAGAATAGAATAGAATAGAATAGAATAGAATAGAATAGAATAGAATAGAATTTTATTGGCCAAGTGTGATTGGACACACAAGGAAGTTGTCTTGGTGCATATGCTCTCAGTATACATAAAAGAAAAGATACCTTCATCAAGGTACAACATTTACAACACAAATGATGGTCAATATATCAATATAAATCATAAGGATTGCCAGCAACAAGTTACAGTCATACAGTCATAAGTGGAAAGAGATTGGTGATGGGAACTATGAGAAGATTAATAGTAGTGCAGATTTAGTAAATAGTTTGACAGATAGTTTTAAAATTGCGAAAGGAACAAGGCAGGGGTGTCCTTTATCACCTTTATTGTTTATTTTATCTTTGGAACCTTTATTGGATAAGATAAGAGAGTTAAGGGAGATAGAGGGTATTAGAATTAGAAGATATGAATATAAAGTTAGAGCATTTGCAGATGATTTGGTTGTTATGTTGACTCAGCCTATAAATTCGAGTGTATATTTGTTGGAAGTAATTAATCAATATGGAAGGGTCTCAGGGTTTAAAGTGAATCAAAATAAAACAAAAGTGTTAACCAAAAATATGATTAAGAACCAGAAAGAAAAACTAGAGGAAATAACAGGATTTGAAATTGTAAAAAAGGTTAAATATTTAGGAGTCTTTCTTACTTCATCAAATGGAAAATTGTATAAGAATAATTATGATGTGTTATGGAAAAAAATTCAGAAGGAAATGAATACTTGGAAAAAATTACAATTATCTTTGTTGGGGAGAATAGCAGCTATAAAAATGAATGTTTTGCCTAAATTCTTGTTCTTGTTTCAGATGATACCAATAATTAAGAAAGACAAAAATCTGGAAGAATGGCAGATTGGAATTAATAAATGTATATGGGAAGGGAAAAAGCGAGAGTCAAAATGAAAATAATGCAAGATACACGGGAAAGAGGAGGATTAAAAATGCCTAATTTAAAACTGTATTATGAAGCAGTTGTTCTTTCGGTAATAAGTGATTGGTTTAATTTGACAGAGGAAAGGATTTTGAATATAGAAGATTATGATTTATTATATGGTTGGCATGCATATTTATTGTATGATAAGAAAGTAGACAAAGCTTTTAAGAATAATGTGTTGAGAATTTCTCTGTGTCTGGAAAAATATTATTATAAGTTAAATTATAAAATTCCTATATGGGTAAGTCCTCGGCACGCAGTAGAGAATATAAATATAGAACAGGAACAAGAAATGATTACTTATAAAGATCTTTTATACAATGGGGAAATTTACAACTAAAATCTTTGGATACATTAAAAGAAGAAGGGAGGAATTATACTTGGTTTCAATATGGACAGTTAAAGGCTAGATGGAAAGAAGATCAGAAAATAGGTATCATTCAAAATGAAGAAAATTTGGTTAAACAAATTAGAAATCAAACTCAGGGGCATATAAAGAGATTGTATACTGTGTTGTCTAGTATTGTGAGAGGTGGAAGTATGGAAGGGTCTCAGGGTTTAAAGTGAATCAAAATAAAACAAAAGTGTTAACCAAAAATATGATTAAGAACCAGAAAGAAAAACTAGAGGAAATAACAGGATTTGAAATTGTAAAAAAGGTTAAATATTTAGGAGTCTTTCTTACTTCATCAAATGGAAAATTGTATAAGAATAATTATGATGTGTTATGGAAAAAAATTCAGAAGGAAATGAATACTTGGAAAAATTACAATTATCTTTGTTAGGAGAATAGCAGCTATAAAATGAATGTTTTGCCTAAATTCTTGTTCTTGTTTCAGATGATACCAATAATTAAGAAAGATAAAATTTGGATGAATGGCAGATTGGAATTAATAAATTTATATGGGAAGGGAAAAAGCGAGAGTCAAAATGAAAATAATGCAAGATACACGGAAAGAGGAGGATTAAAATGCCTAATTTAAAACTGTATTATGAAGCAGTTGTTCTTTCGGTAATAAGTGATTGGTTTAATTTGACGGAGGAAAGGATTTTGAATATAGAAGGTTATGATTTATATCGAGTTGATTCAGGGGTGAAATGCTCCCGGTTCGGACCGGATCGGCCAATCCGCTAGTGATGGCGGCAGGTGGTTCGGAGAACCGGTAGCAAAAATCCCTGCCCCCCCCACCCATGCCCACCCAATGCCTGGTTGCCTGCTTCCCTGTTTGCCTCTTCTTTTAAAAAATGCTTTTAAAAGGTAAAAAAAAGAGGCTCTGATGATCCCAGCTGAGCTGCCTGATCGTCAGAGCCCTTTTTTTTAAACTTTTAAAAGCATTTTTTTACAACCTCTTCGGCCAAATAGGTGGTTAAAAAAATGCTTTTAAAAGTAAAGAACAAGATCATGTGCCACAGCTGATCACCCCACCCCCACGCACTGTTCTACTTACCCCATGCCTCCTTTTGGCATGCAATGTACTTGCGCACCTCGCATTTGGTATGTGGTATGCATTACGCATGCGCAGCCCGAGAACTGGTAGTTAACCGGTTCAGATTTCACCACTGCATGGGACCCTGGGCACAGAGATGTTGCCAAGGGAACCATTCAGTAAGAGACCCCATAGCCTGCACCTGGATAATGGATGGGCAAGAGGTTCACAAGACACCCTCCCTAGTTTCTTGGGCTGTAAAGAAAATTCGGGGTGGGGGGTGAGGTGGTGTTTTTAGACTTGCAAGATTGCCGTTGGCCTCACAGGGTAAACCAGATCAAAATCCCAACCAGTTGAGCTAATTCTTCTTTATTGTAAGCTGCATTGATAGAATTTTGCAAGTCTTAAAGTACAATCCTTCCCCACCCGCTTCTCCTTTTCAGCCTGAGAAACTAGGGAAGGTCTCTTGGGAGCCTCTTGCCCTGCTCGCTGTCCGGTGGAGGCCATGCTGTCACTTATCTGACTGGTCCCTTGGCAGCATCTCTTTGCCCGGCCTCTCAAGGTCTTCCCCACAGTCCCTTACACTGAGTTTATTTTGTGTCTAAGGCAGGGTTGAAACTCACAATCTCTGTTTCTAGCTGCTTAACTACTACACCAAACTGGCTCTCTACAAGATGGAGTGAAGTGGAGTGGAGTGGAGTGGAGTGGAATGGAATGGAATGGAATGGAATGGAATGGAATGGAATAGAATAGAATAGAATAGAATAGAATAGAATAGAATAGAATAGAATAGAATAGAATAGAATAGAATAGAATAGAATAGAATATATGGAACGGAATGGAACGGAACGGAACAGAACATAGAACACAGTGGAGTGAAATAGAATGGAATACAATAGAAAATATGGAATGGAATGAAAGGGAAGGGAAGGGAAGGGAAGGGAAGGGAAGGGAAGGGAAGGGAAGGGAAGAGAAGAGAAGAGAAGAGAAGAGAAGAGAAGAGAAGAGAAGAGAAGAGAAGAGAGAAGAGAAGAGAATTCTTTATTGGCCAAGACTGATTGGACACACAAGGAATTTGTCTCTGGTGCATAAGCTCACTGTGCACATATAAACAGCAAGAAATAGGTCATAGCTCATAAATCAGTTACACCCATTAATCATAAATTACCAATGACAATTGATAAGCCATAGGAAACAAATAGGAGAAGATAGTAGAAAAGATGAGAAAACATGAGAAATGAGAGGTGGATGACAGTCCTGAGAGGATCTTTCTGTCCAGAATGTGGACTTTGTAGGGCTAACATCAGCATGGAATATGAAAGGGATCAGGGCAGGGGTGAAATGCTCCCGGTTTGGATCGGATTGCCCAATCTGGTAGCGATGGCGGCGGATCGTTCGGAGAACCAGTAGCAAAAAATCCCTGCCCACCCCATGCCCAGCTGAGCTGCACAATCATCAGAGGTTTTTTTTACTTTTAAAAGCATTTTTTCTTTGCCCAAAAAAATGCTTTTAAAAGTAAAAAAAAAGCCTCTGATGATCACGCAGCTCAACTGGGATCGTCAGAGCCTTTTAAAAGCATTTTTTCTACAGCTGAAGAGGTTGTAGAAAAAATGCTTTTAAAAGTTAAAAAAAAATTGGCCATGCCCACCCAGTCACATTATTCCCCCAACCAAGCCACGCCCACAGAACCGGTAGTAACAAATTTTACATTTCACCACTGGATTAGGGCCTTAGCACATCTTTCTATCTCAGTCCGTCATGAGCCAATACTCTGAATACTACCCCACAGTCAATATTGTGAAGGCGTGTGGCCATCAACCTCTTGCAAGAAGATATTTTAACAAAGGAAGATATCGCATGTTTGCACAATGCTCAGCAATTCCTTCATCCTGTTTCCAAAAATCTGTAGAGGATGACGGGAGCCAATATGTTTTGAGTTCAGCTTTACACATCTATTTTCTTGGTCTCTCTAATGAACAGTTTATACGATTAACTACGCCCCTCAAATCCGATCAAGTTTTACATTTGACTGTTGCAACAAAACTGTGTGAAATATGAAAGGAATAAATCCTCATACAGCGCAAAACACAGGGTCTTCCTTAAGTGTTAGCTCTTCAGGCCCACCGTAATTTAATAAAAAAACAAAAACAAACGTTAACCAGATTTAAAAAAATAGATGGGTTCTTGGGAGCAGATGATTTGTAACAATAGAGACAGAAGTCAGAAAGATTCATAATAAGTTGACAGGAAAGGAGGACAAGACTTGTGAATTTGATGGCACCAACACCACAGGTGCCTAATCTGTCTAGATATAAATATTTTGAATTTCCTTCATGACCACATGGGAAAGGCATTAAAATGGCTAAGGCTTATGCCCTTCTGAATTGAGTAATTGAAGTATTACTTAGACATTGGGCTAGTTTTCATTTTAGAAAAATTCTATTTGCAATTGTATCTCTAGGATATTAACTATGTCCTTCTAGGATCTAATCTAACAGCTGTCTGGAGTAAAGATCCAGTAACCAGCAATAATTCAGCAACAAGCGTAACAAAATGAAAAACACCGTAAGAGTAAGCTATTATTTCAGCATAATAAACACATTGTCATCCCAAAGGTGCTTTTTTTCAAGGGGCAACTGGACTTTCTGGTTTTTCTTTGAAGGCGTTTCGCTTCTCATCCAAGAAGCTTTTCCAGCTCTGCGCATGAAAAGCGAAACTTCTTCAAAGAAAAACCAGAAAGTCCAGTTGCCTCTTGGAAAAAGCACTTTTGGGACAACTATGACATGGATGACGGAGAATCTCCATAGATACACTTGTAATGTTTCAAAGATCAATGGTGGACATCTCACGTGGTCGGGGGAAGAACGTGACCCCTGAGGTTCCAAAGTGAAAAAGTGGACACTTTTTTAGGGAGAGCAGCACCCTGCTTTAAGATGTTTCTCTTCATTCATTGAAGACATCCAAGATGTCACGCCCTCGGCACTTCCCGCCTGGACTATTGCAATGCTCTCTACATGGGGCTCCCCTTGAAGAGCACCCGGAGGCTCCAGCTAGTCCAGAATGCGGCCGCGCGGGTGATAGAGGGAGCACCGCGCTGCTCCCATATAACACCCATCCTGCGTGGCCTACACTGGCTACCGGTAGTCTTCCGGGTGCAATTCAAGGTTTTGGTTACCATCTTTAAAGTGCTCCATGGCTTAGGACCGGGATACCTTCGAGACCGCCTTCTGCCGCCAATTGCCTCCCAACGACCTGTGCGCTCCCACAGAGTGGGCCTCCTCAGGGTGCCGTCGACCAAACAATGTAGGTTGGCGACCCCCAGGGGGAGGGCCTTCTCTGTGGCGGCACCAGCCCTGTGGAACGAGCTTCCTCCGGGATTACGACAACTCCCCGACCTCCGGACCTTCAAACGTGAACTGAAGACTCTATTATTTCAGCGTGCGGGACTAGCCTAAGAACAAAATGTTTTAGCTAAATTTTAATGGGGGTTTTACTGGTTTTTATTGTTTTAGTGATCAGGCTATGATAATATTTAATTTTAACTGGGTTTTAATGTTTATTTATTATATTGTTTTTATATTGTTTTTAATATGCCTGTGAACGCCCTGAGTCCTACGGGAGATGGTGCGGTATATAAGTTTGATAAATAAAATAAATAAAAATAAATAAGATGATGAAAGAAAGATAATGGGTTGCCCAGGCCTCCAGTCCTTTAGATCAGGGGTGTCCAAACTTGGTCCCTTTAAGACTTTTGGACTTCAACTCCCAGAGTTCCTCAGCCAGCAAAGCTGGCTGAGGGACTCTGGGAGTTGAAGTCCAAAAGTCTTAAAGGGACCAAGTTTGGACACCCCTGCTTTAGATCTTAAGATCTTGCACTAAGATTTTGAATGGAGGGTAGTAATTGTCTGAAGTTAGAACTTCTCTTCTAACTACTGAAGTTCGCAGATGACACAACAGTGATTGGTCTCATTCGAGACAATGATGAATCCGCATACAGACGGGAGGTTGAACAACTAGCTTCGTGGTGCGACCGGAAGAATCTGGAACTGAACACACTCAAAATCGTAGAAATGGTGGTAGACTTTAGGAGAAACCCTTCCATACTTCCACCTCTCACAATACTAGACAACACAGTATCAACAGTAGAAACCTTCAAATTTCTAGGTTCTACCATATCGCAAAATCTAAAGTGGACAACTAACATCAAAAACAGCAAAAAAACAAAAACAAAAACCCACAACAAAGAATTTTCTTTCTGTGCCAACTCAGAAAGCTCAAATTGCCCAAGGAACTACTGATCCAGTTCTGCAGAGGAATTATTGAGTCTGTCATCTGCACCTCTATAACTGTTTGGTCTGGTTCTGCAAACCAACAAGACAGACAGAGACTTCAGAGGATAATTAGAATGGCAGAAAAAACAATGGCTACCAACCTGCCTTTCATTGAGGACCTGTATACTGCACGAGTCAAAAAGAGGGCTGTGAAAATATTTACAGATCCCTCACATCCAGGACATAAACTGTTTCAACTCCTACCCTCAAAACGACACTACAGAGCACTGCACTCCAGAACAACTAGACACAAGAACAATTTTTTCCTGAACGCCATCACTCTGCTAAACAAATAATTCCCTCAACACGGTCAAACTATTTACTAAGTCTGCACTACTATTAATCTTCTCATCGTTCCCATCACCTATCTCCTTCCTCTTATGACTGTATGACTTAACTTTGTTGCTTGTATTCTTATGATTTATATTGTTATTGTTTCCTGATTGCTTATTTGGACCCTATGACTATCATTAAATGATGTACCTTAGAATTGTTGATGAATGTATCTTTTCTTTTATGTACACTGAGAGCATATGCACCAAGACAAATTCCTTGTGTGTCCAATCACATTTGGCCAATAAAAAAAATCTATTCTATTCTATTGAAATTGCTTTAAAAAGCAGGATGTATTGAGATGCACTGATTTCATGGATACTTGCAGACAGTAATTTTTTCTCACCTTCATTTTTTTTTTTTTTTGCTTCCCATGTTACTTTAAGAGCTCCAAATTCTCAGGATGTTCCCTACCCAAGTACCAATCAAGGCTGATCCTGTTTAGCTTCTAAAATCAGCCAACATAAACTATGAATTATGTGCCTCTCTGGATAACTTTCATCACTCTATATCTTTGGAAAATGTCTCTGGGTAGTTTCATGTTGACACTGATGGGATGGCAGACAAATCCTTATCCTGAGAAATGCTGTAGACAGAACCATCCCAAAGGTGCTTTTTCAAGAGGCAACTGGACTTTTTTTTGTTTTTTCCTTGAAGACATTTTGCTTGTCAGCCAAGCCTAGTTCTCTGAGCCAGCTGCAAAGTACCACATCTGGAAGCAAGTGCCCCGATCACCTTAAAACTTCCTCTTTAGGGAACTTTGCAAGTTGTCCTCTCTAACTAAATTGCTCAGGCAGGTCCGTTTTGTTATGTGAATGGATAACCTTTGATCAATTGAGGCTTAAAAATATACGTCTTGGTTCTTATAGCTTCAATGGCACAGTCAATTTCATAGATGAGATCGCAGGGCTACAGTTTAAATCACCCACACAGTTGTTAGAGAAACCCGTAGTTGTCAACTTCACAATTGATGGGTGAATGCTTGGGCAAATTGATGGGCAAATAGCTTCCCGGGAACTGAAAATGCTTTTCTCTTTCAATCCACTCCTGAAATAGCCCATCCTTTCTACTGGATCTGACTCAGCATTAGGCACCGTTTCTTTCCAAGTCATCCACACGTCTTAAAATTCTCAAGGTCAAGAAACACCCCTGTAGAGTCTACTCGAGTCCAAGAGAGGATTCCTTTTGACTGAAAGCTCCAGAGTAGCATCGGTGTAGAATTTTAATGCTGGAAAGTTGCTGAATGGTTTTTTCTGATTCTGTCTACAATTGGACATTTTTTTTTAAAAAAAAAAGAGAGAGAGAGACGGCTGTTTTTCAGTTATTCATAATGTGCTGTTTTTTGTTGCTCTGTTCCCGCATTAACTGATCAAAATGCAGGGAATGTGGAACACGTCTTAATTGTTTACAAGGTTAATTTACTGCCAGCCCCATGGATTTGTAATTAGAGCGCCATCATTAAGTCACAGCAATAGGCATTTATGGGAAATAAGCACATAGATGTGTATGCTTGTAACTGGTCGTTGTCTAAATCAATTTACCGCTCGTGTTTTTCATGCCCTGGCCAGGAGATACAAGGATCTGGGCACCAGGTGACTAAACAAATATGTATCAGAGGTCCTATTACAAATCCATCATCCATCTGACTTGCCACCCTACAAAAAACACAGAATCCTTAAAAAATTTTTCCAGTGTTGGAGCATTCACAACTTCTGCAGGCAAGTCGTTCCACTTATTAATTGTTCTAACTGTCAGGAAATTTCTCCTTAGTTCTAAGTTGCTTCTTTCTTTGATCAGTTTCCACCCATTGCTTCTTGTTCTACCCTCAGGTGCTTTGGAGAACAGCCCACCTCCCTCTTCTTTGTGGCAACCCCTGAGATATTGGAACACTGCTATCATGTCTCCCCTAGTCCTTCTTTTTATTAAACTAGACATATCCAGTTCCTGCAACCGTTCTTCATATGTTTTAGCCTCCTTTAGTATCCTGAAATACTTTTCCTTTGAACATGCAAATTTCTGGGCTTAAAGTTTGTAAGGGTATTTCTAAGAGCAGATGGAGAAAAGTCCTTTCAATTCTTAATGGTCAGTGAGCTAAATAAAACTTCGGTTCTAGGAGACAAGAAAAATGCTCAGCATTCTGTTTTCTTGGAGACCCTGTTTATTATGTTCAGATTCTCACCCCATTGAAACATATAAACTTACTGTTTTGTGCTGTAGCATGTAAAACCTGCTAGAAATTGACTTACCCAAGCATCACTATACCGGAGTGAAATGCTACCGGTTTGCTCTGGTTCGGGTGAACCGGTAGCGATAAAAACTACTGATTTGGGCAAACCATTAGCAAAAAAAAAAAAAGCTACCAGTTCGGGCAAACTGGTAGTTTAAAAAAGCTACAGTCCAACAGTCACCTGCTGTGTGGTTTAGCTTTGCTAGAAAGCAGGAAATCCTGCTTTTTAGCAAAGCTAAACCGCACGGCACAGGTGATTGTCGGATTGTAGCTTTTTTAAACTACCAGTTCAACCAAATCGGTAGCTAACTACCGGTTCGCCTGAACTGGTAGCTTTTTAAATGCGCAGCATGTGTTTGGTGCGCACTATGCATGCGCCCGCAGCCTGCGTTTGATGCACCTGCACGGCCATGAACCGGGAGCAAACCAGGTCACATTTCACCCCTGCACTATACCACTAGAAAAAGTTGAAAGGATCACTTACCTTGGTTCTAATTTACATGAAAACTGGAACATGACCACTGAAATAAAAACAAGGACAGAGAAAGCTCGAACAGCATTCTTCAAAATGAAAAAAGGTCTTCTGCAGTCACGACATAAGCCTAAGACTGAAAATCAGGCTTGTCAGATGTTGCATCTTTTCTATCCTGCTCTATGGAGGGAAGAGCTGATGTCTGACGGAAAGCCACTTGAAGAGACAAGAAGCATTTGACATGTGGATTTACAGGGGGCTGTTATGTATAAGTTGGATTGACAAAATCAGAAATATGGAGGGGATAAGTCGCCTGGGAAAGCCAAGGGAAATCAAGTTAGAATATTTTGGACATCTGATGCAACACCCGGAAAGATATGACATCCTTCACTTAATCCTCCAGGGAAAAATTGAAGGCAAATGAGGTCCAGGAAGAAGAAGAACATCATGGCTTCAAAATCTAAGGGACCGGTTTGGACAAAACTCAGCAGCACTTTTTTGTGCGACTGTTGATAAAAATAGGATCGCCAACATGATGTCCAATGTCCAATGATGGATATGGCAGAACAAGAACAAGAACAAGAAGAGGAGGAGGAAGAGGAGGAGGAGGAGGAGGAGGAGGAGGAGGAGGAGGAGGAGGAAGAAGAAGAAGAAGAAGAAGAAGAAGAAGAAGAAGAAGAAGAAGAAGAAGAAGAAGAAGAAGAAGAAGAAGAAGAAGAAGAAGAGGGGGAGGAGGAGGAGGAGGAGGAAGCAGCAGCAGCACTAGGAAACAATGTATTAGCAATTGGAGAGAAAATATCCTCACGTAGACTTTTAGATCTGTATTCCGTTTCTAAGACATCTAGGTTAAATATTCACTGCTATCAGTCTTTGATATCTTCTATTGCAGCCTTAGTATTAATCTTAACTATCATTTCAATATATGGTTTTCAGAGCTACATTCATAGTTTTGTGCTGGTAATGCTGAATTTTAGTTCTTTCCTATATTTTCAAATTTAGATTGCTTCGGTTTACGGAGGAGGGTTCTTCTGAGTTATTTCACATATCAACCGCATTAATATTTCCAACGCTTTGTTCCGTATTTTATGTTGCATCTTCTTTTTTCTAGCATTAATATTAATTAGCCATCTGTAATAGCCTAATACTCCAGAGTTGTTGTAGTTTGCAGTTCATTGTCTAGATTGAGAAAGGTAAAAGTTGTAAAGTTTACATTTTTATGTTATTTTACGCTGCTCCGTGACCAAAATAAAGAATGTATTGCAATTATTAATTTATCTGGAAAAGCAAATCTAGCTTTCCTTGGAACAGAGCTATTTTAGTAAAGAGATGGCTACCCAAGAATAGATGCCCAGCCCCAGAATTACTTTGTTCTCGCTCTTGAGCTCTTAAAATCATATTCTGGAATTGAGTTATAAAACGACATTGTGTGAGTACTATAATCCCTTGCTAAATGTGTAAAGTTCGTGCTCATTACTTCATCATATTGTGCCAGTGACACCAGGATCTTCGCAGAAGGGCGGCCTTCGCCTGGGAACAGAGGAATAAGGCCCCAAATCAGTGGGGTGGGGGTGGGGCTCAGTTCTGGACCTTTTGTGGCTGTGCAAGGATTTAAGGCTAATTTCGCCCTTAAGGTCTACCTCTTGCCTGGCTGATGGTTTCCCAACACTCCCTTCCCTTCCCTCCCCTCCTTTCTTTTCTTCTCCCCTTCCCTTTCTATCCCTTCACATAACTTCCTCTCCTCTTCTCTTCTCTCCTCTCCTCTCCTTCCCTCCTTTCTCTTTCTCTCCTCCCTTCCCTTCCTCCCTCCTTTCTTTTCTTCTCCCTTCCCTTTCTATCCCTTCACATAACTTCCTCTCTTCTCTCTCTCCTCCTCTCCTCCCTCCTTTCTCTTCCTCTCCTTCCTTCCCTTCCCTTCCTCCCTCCTTTCTTTTCTTCTCCCTTCCCTTTCTATCTCTTCACGTACCTTCCTCTCCTCTCCTCTCCTCCCCTCCCCTCTCTTCTGCTCCCTTTCCCTTCCATTTCCTCCCTCCCTCCCCTCCCCTTCCCCTCCCCTGCCTTTCTTTCCCTTCCCTCTCCTCTCCTCTTCCCCTTCCCTTTCCTCCCGCTCTTCCCCTCTGTCCCTTCCATCCCTTCCTCTCCTCCTCTCTCTTCCCTCCCTTCCTTCCTCTCTCTTCCCTCCTTCCCTCCCATTTCCTCCCTCTCTTCTCTGCCCTTCCTTCCTTCCCTTCCTCTCCTCCCTCCCCTAAAATGGATTTATTAAATTCCTGGTCGGCTTTAATACTTTGAGGCAACAAAAACCCCCAAGCCTTCGCCCCCAGGCCCCCAGAAACAAGCACTGTAAAATTATTTTGTTTTGAGGTAATCCTCTTCTGGATCAAAAGCTGCTTTTTCTCATTTTTAAACAGTTCAAATTGTTTTGGCAGCCTTTGGGGCCCCAAAACAGCTGTTTTTGAGCAAAAAATGCAACTGCTTCCCCTTCAGAACAGCCGTTTCAATGATCGTTCTGAATGTGGACCGCTTGTTTGTTTGTTTGTTTGTTTGTTTACATTTATACCCCGCCCTTCTCCGAAGACTCAGGGCGGCTTACAGTGTATAAGGCAATAGTCTCATTCTATTTGTATATTTTTACAAAGTCAACTTATTGCCCCCCCAACAATCTGGGTCCTCATTTTACCTACCTTATAAAGCAGGGCTGGGCAACTATGGCCCCTTTATGACCTATGGACTTCAACTCCCAGAATTCCTGAGCCAGCATGCTGGCTCAGGAATTCTGGGAGTTGAAGTCCATAGGTCATAAAGGGGCCATAGTTGCCCAGCCCTATTATAAAGGATGGAAGGCTGAGTCAACCTTGGGCCGGGCTTGAACCTGCAATAATTGCAGGCTTCTGTGTTCTTAATAACAGGCTCTTAATAACAGGCTATTACCAGCCTGAGCTATCCGGCCCAGCTTGGACTTCAAACGATTCCAATAGCTGTACGCAACATCCTTAAACCGAGCCAGGAAAAAATGAAGCATCCTGTCCCTCCAGAGATATGCCGGCATAGAAATTATATGTGATTTTCACCTGGTTTTTCTTGTGCGTTTCTAAGTCTGTTTTCCCAGCTTGGAGGATTTCAGCTGGAATTTCACATGACCAGGGGCATATAATTTTGAAGGATTTTGGCGATGGTTCTTTTTGTCATAATATTGCCAATCATCACTCATTGTTTTCAGCTGAGGTTTTCCTCGCTTCCTTACCTCGACCTGGGTCAAAAAATGAATTCCTCAGATCTCACAAATTTTCCTTATAATGTCTCTTCTTGGATCAGGTGTGGAGGGAAAATGGAAGCCATTTGAAAGAGAGAGAGAGACACCTGGGATACAACGGAGAGATAAATCTCAGAAAGCCTGAGTCCTTTTTCAGACAACAGAGCGTTAGTGTCATGAAATGAAAGATGAGGAAGGTTTTGCACGAGTATCCTTGATGGATGGCACTTACGACAACAGGGAAGCCATCAGCGTGACATACAAGCAGGGAGGTGAGCCGCCGAAGCCACACGCCGAAAGGCCGCCATGCGCGCAAAGGATCTTTCTGCCTGGAGGGACCAAACTCGGCTGATTTCTGGATACGAGTCAGAGGCCTTACCCCATAGCTGAAAGCTGATGTGGAAAACTAAAGGAACATGTAAGCTTTGAACTCATCCCCCTGGGCACCATCTTGAATTTGGGTCCCAACTGTTGGGAGAAATATTCAGGTCCAGTTCCAATCCATGAGAAAGGCACTGGAGACAAAATGGAGGCTGGAGGCTGATTGGAAAGAGGACCCATGTATTGATGAAGCAGAAGCACCAGGGTTTATGTTTCTGGTGCAGCTGACAAAATGGAGTTGAGAGGCGGGAGGGTTAATACCAGGGGTGAAATCCAGCAGGTTCTGACAGGTTCTGGAGAACTGGTAGCAGAAATTTTGAGTAGTTAGGAGAACCGGCAAATACTACTTCTGGCTGGCCCCAGAGTGGGGAGGGAATGGGGATTTTGCAGTATCCTTCCCCTGCAATGGGGTGGGAATGGGGATTTTGCAGTATTCTTCCCCTGCCACACCCACCAAGCCACGCCCACCAAGCCACACCACACCCACCAAGCCATGCCCACTAAACCGGTAGTAAAAAAATTTGAATTCCACTTTCTTTTGAGCTTTGTATTTGAGCTTCCTGTTCCTGGGCAAGAACACATATTCTATTGACTGTTGTAGGGGTTATGTAGAAGTCATAGCTGGCTCTATAGGCAAAAGGGGAAACACAAATCCTAGGTGTCTGTCTGAGGTCCCAGGTTTGGTTGAAGTTTGCTGGGGGTGGTGCAACTGAAAGGGTGTTGGGCAATTCCTATTGTGGCTGAGGGCTAATCCTACTTTTATTCAGAACTTGCTGCAGGGAGTTTCAAAATATCCTGTCTTGAATGGATTTCTGCCTGCAGTATTCGCTTTGCCTATGAATAGAGCTATCTAGATACTTGGCTTCTTTCAATAATGAGCTCTTTCTCTTTTAAGTGCTGACATCTGCTGTGGGCTATTCAGAAAAGTGAGAGTTGCTTTCTGCCTCTAAAAAAACGTGTTTCTCCATTTCTTCCTTTGGGGAAATATAATTTGCCTTTTTAATATTTCCCATAATATTTCATTCTTCGGAGGGGTGGGGGGCTTCCCACACCATCCTGCAGGCATGATTGCCAACCATGACAATCACCTGGCGTTCTTCAGTCCTATTGACTTAGATTGTCTATTGATCATCATCTTCATCATATTAGCCCAATCATACAGAGTAGGATGCAAAAGTAGACTCCAGCTTATCCATATTCAGATCGTAGATTAACAGAGTTGGAAGGGACCTTGTAGGTCTTCTAGTCCAGGGGTCTCCAACCTTGGCAAGTTTAAGACTTGTGGAAGTTGAAGTCCACAAGTCTTAAATTTGCCAAGGTTGGAGACCCCTGTTCTAGTCCAACTCCCCACCCCAAGCAAGAGACGCTATGCCTACTTTTTTTTTTTTCACAACAGTATACACAAACATCAACATAAAACAACAACACATCATATAAACATATATATAAGCAAAAGTATATGACAACTATATTAATTTGATATAATGAAAGGGAACAATAGGACAGGAACAGTAGGCACTCTTGTGCTCTTATGCACGCCCCTTATAGTCCTCTTAGGAATGGGGTGAGGTCAATAGTAGACAGTTTTTGGTTGAAGATTTTGGGATTTTGAGAAGAGACCACAGAGTCAGGTAGTGCGTTCCAAGCGTTAACAACTCTGTTACAGAAGTCATATTTTCTGCAATCAAGATTGAAGCGGTTAACATTAAGTTTGAATCTATTGTTTGCTCTTGTATTATTGCGATTGAAGCTGAAGTAGTCTTTAACAGGAAGGACATTGCAATAGATGATTCTGTGTGTTAAACACAGGTCTTGTCGAGTCAGCAGAGTTCTAAGTTTTCTAATCCCAGGATTTCAAGTCTGGGATAAGGTATTTTGTTGTTTTCAGAGGAGCGGAGAACTCTTCTTGTAAAGTATTTCTGGATGCATTCAATTGTATTAATGTCAGATGTGGTATGGGTTCCAGACAGGTGAGCTGTATTCAAGAATAGATCTAGCAAATGTTTTGCATGCTCTGGTTAGTAGTGTAGAGTTTTTGGAAAAGAAGCTGCGTAAAATTAAGTTTACAACTTGTGAAAGAGATGTGTGCCAACTCTTTTGTGTGCCAACTCTTTTCTAGAGGATGACAAGGATCCGGATAAAAATCTGGAAGAATCAGATTAGGTTTACAACTTGTGAGTTTACAACTTGTGAGAGGGATCTTGGAGTCCCAGTGGACAATTACTTAAATAGGAACCAACAGCGTGAGGCAGCAGCCAAAAAAGCCAATGCAATCTTAGGTTGCATTAGCGGAGGGACAGAATCAAGATCACGTGAAGTATGAGTACTATTTTATAAAGCCTTTGTAAGAACACACTTAGAATGCTGCATCTAGTTTTGGTCACTATATTATAAAATATATAGACACTCTGGAAACAGTGCAGGAAAGAGCAACAGAGATGATCAAGGGCCTGGGGTTTAAAACATATGAAGAAAAGTTGCAGGATTTGGGTATGTCTAGTTTAGTGAAGGGACGTGGTGGCTCAGTGGCTAAGATGCTGAGCTTGTCGATCAGAAGGTCGTCAGTTCAGTGGTTCGAATCCCTAGTGCCGCCTAACGGGGTGAGCTCCCGTGACTTGTCCCAGCTTCTGCCAACCTAGCAGTTCGAAAGCACGTAAAAAATGCAAGTAGAAAAATAGGGACCACCTTTGGTGGGAAGGGAACAGCGGTTCGTGCACCTTTGGCGTTTAGTCATGCCAATCACATGACCACGGAGACGTCTTCGGACAGCGCTGGCTCTTCGGCTTTGAAACAGAGATGAGCACCGCCCCCTAGAGTCGGGAACGACTAGCACATGTGTGAAGGGAACCTTTACCTTTACCTAGTCTAGTGAAAAGAAGGACCAGGGGAGACATGATAGCCATCTCCCAAGTAGCTCCATCCCTTTCAAATTTCTATAGGTCACTCAAGAGATGGCTCTCAAGAAAAGGTCTGCGGGGGGGGGTGTCGCAGGGGACTTGGGAAATCTTGTGATGGCTCCCTCATCTTCTCTGCTCATGTGCTTTTCATAGCTCTTCTATACTTTTTAATGATAATTGTTTTTATATATTTATTGGTTTCTTCTTTTAATTCACTGCCGTGCATTACCCAGAGTCACGTTCTTATGAGATGGGTGGCCATATACTGTAAATATAAATAAATGAATGACCGAATAAATACCCCACCTAGTGGTGCCCTGACATCAATTGTCCCACCTAGTGCCCACCTACTGCATGTTCCAGAGTTTCTAGAATTCTGTTCTCTTTGGAACTGAATTTAAAAGCAATTAAGCTGAGTGAGATCTGACAGGAAGGAAAAGAAAGAGGTATTTCACTTTTCACCAATAAACTAGCCGCAACTAGCAAGGGCACCTATACAGAGAAAAACATTTTGTTCCCTCTCGACAAGAAAGCTGTGTAATCAAATGCAAATTTAAAAGGGCTTTTGTGTTTATGTTCTTCTCTTTGTAAATACAGTATGCTGTTGCTATTTGTCCTGGTGACAAGAATGAAATAAAGCTTTAAGCTTCAGATCCAGTTTTGGTTTCACCATCAAGATGGTGGCTTGGGCCAAACGCTTCTGGTAGAACCAGTCTTTCTCCCCCCCACCTCTGATAGTTTGATGGTCTCCTTAAAGGAGGAAAGCATGTCAGATCACATGAGGTACTAATACCACTCTATAAAGCCTTAGTAACACTACACCTAGAGTACTGCATCCAGTTTTGGTCACCACACTATAAAAAAGATGTTGAGACTCTGGAAAGAGTGCAGAGAAGAGCAACCAAGATGATGAGAGGACTGGAGGCTAAAACATACAATGAACGGTTGCAGGAACTGGGCATGGCTAGTCTAGTGAAGAGAAGGACCAGGGGAGACAGGATAGCAGTCTTCCAATATTTGAGGGGCTGCCACAGAGAGGAAGGGGGCGTCAAACTATTTTCCAAAGCACCCGTAGGCCAGAAAAGGAATAATGGATGGAAACTGATCAAGGAGAGATTCAACCTAGAAATAAGGAGGAATTTTCTGACAGTGAGAGCAGTCAATCAATGGAACAGAAGTTGCATTCAGAAGTTGTGGGAGCTTCATCACTGGAAGCTTTCAAGAAGAGACAGGACTGCCATCAGTCAGAAATGACAGGGTCTCCTGCTTCGGTGTGGGGTTGGACTAGATAACTTATAAGGTCCCTTCCAACTCTGTTATTCTGTTCTTTTCTACAATGGATCTGAGAGTGTGCGGGCTACATCTTGTATCACAGACATGAAATGGATCATTTCTTTATCCAATTTTCTCCCCATAGAACGTGAAAGTATTTTGATAGTTAACAAATCTCCCCAAATGTCTTAACGACACTGTTTTTCTCAAGCAGATCATGCATTATATGTAATTACGCTTCAGAAACTCTAGGGAGTAGCTCCCTTGTACGCACATTGGAAATATAGTCCTGTCCTGTTTATTCCTAGCGGGCTCTGCCTCAGTGCCTCCACTTACTCACCCTCGGTGTGAAGGAAGCAAATTGAGAAAAGATGGAGAGCCAATCTGGTTGGAAGTGACTGATTTGTTTACAGACTCTCTTCCCAAGACGAGCTGCTCAGGTTGGCTGGCTCAGTCTGCTTTTTCAGTGATGTCAGGTAATGAAGCAAGGATAACGGTATTCTGAAGTAATGCTTGCAATTTTCCTTTGCTGGTTGCTAATCTCCATCATCTGCCGAGTTGGCCTTGCCTGGCTGAGATATTGGTTGAAACTGAATGTCAGGAGCGAGTTTTTACTCTAACTTGTTCTCACAGGAAAAAATTCAGCTGCTCTGGGAAGCAGCATCCCTTATCCAGCTTCTCAGTGCAACCACGGATAGATAAAATTAGAATAGAATTTAGAATTTAGAATAGAATTTATTGGCCAAGGGTGATTGGACACACAAGGAATTTGTTTTGGTGCATATGCTCTCAGTTTACATAAAAGAAAAGAAAAAGAAAAAGAAAGAAAAAAAATACCTTCATCAAAGGTACAAAAATTATTTGTAGATAAAATTATTTCAGAGATAAAGTGCTCTCGATCACAGTTTACAGTTAGCTGCACCCAAAGCATCAAGTTATATTTTAAGATACGTTTTTGGGGTATTTGTCATCTATTTGCCATTTATTTTCCCCTCTTAAACAGAAAGAAAATATTAGAATGCGCAGAAATGACTAGTTTAACACTTGCAATTAAAGTAAAGGAAGATTCTGATTATTATAGTACCGTATATACTCGAGTATAAGCCGAGTTTTTCAGCACGTTTTTTGTGCTGAAAAACGTCCCCTCGGCTTATACTCGAGTATATACGGCTTATACTCGAGTTTTTTTTTTCTTCTTTTTTTCACATTATACCGGATGGCGCAAACTTGGCGGGCTTTTGCATTAGCGCGGGGAAGCCCTGCCGGTGCAGTGAGAGGGCGGGGCGGGGGAGCCGCCAGCCTTCTCGGCTGAGGGAGGGAGGGTTTCCCCGACCGGTAGCTGCCTCATTTCCCACCCTCGGCTTAAACTCGAGTCCCCAGTTTACCCCAGTTTTTTGGGGTAAAATTGGGGGCCTCGGCTTATACTCGGATCGGCTTATATTCGAGTATATACGGTATATGGAAGTTATTCTATCAATGGTTAGAGAACAAATATGAAAATTATAAAAAAAAGCAGAGAAGTGAAATATGGAAAATGTTTTAATAAAGTTAAATAAGCTAAGAAGAAGATTGTTATAATAGGAGGTATGTAAGGTATTAGTATTAAAAGTTAAGAATAGACAAAATATTAAATATGGCTGTAAATCTTAATTGTTATTGCACAAAATATTTGTACCCAGCCAACATGCTATTTAATGAAAGACAAAATGTTTGTATTAAAATAAAATAAAGAAACTATTTTAAAAAAATCAGAAAGGTATCCCACTTGCAAGATTTTGTGGCCCATCGTGAAAGTTTATGGAAGGATGGTTTAATGGTACAGCTTTACAAAGCCTTAACAAGACCTCACTTGAAATACTGCATCCAGTTTTGGTCACTACAATATATATATAAAAAAAGATGTTGAGACTCTGGAAAGGGTGCAGAGATTAGAAACAAGAATCAGTAGGGGACATCAAAAGTCCAGTTGCCTCTTGAAAAAGAATCTTTGGGACAACCATGACCTGGATGACTGAGAACCTCCATAGATATCCCAGCGCATTATATTCACTACTGAATTAATTAATTATCTCACTGATCAGAAAATTATATGTTTTCTTTTTAAACGTATAAATGAATTAACATGAAGAACGCTTGCCGGAATTGGGTATGTTTAGTCTAGTGAAAAGAAGGACCAGGGGTGACATGATAGCAGTATTCCAGTATTTGAGGGGTTGCCCCTATAGGGTCTCTTGCTCAAGCAGGGGGTTGGACTAGTTGACCTCCAAGGTCCCTTCCAATCCTATTATTTTATGTCTATGTGTCTGTCTGTGGCATATGCTGCAAAGTTGCCCTTCTATCAAGAATTCAACATCAACGATCTCTGTGACCATATCACAAGTAATTGTGTTCTCTTTGCTGACGATGTCAAACTATTTAAAACCAACAACAACACAACTACCGTTCAAAAAGACCTTGACTTTGTATCCAATTGGTCTAAAACTTGACAACTCCAAATCTCAACCAGCAAATGCTCAGTCTTACATATTGGTAAAAAGAACCTAAACACTAAGTACAAGCTTGATGGACATTACCTTACAGATGACCCCTACCCTGTTAAAGACCCTGGAGTTTTAATATCAAATGATCTAAGTGCCAAAGCCCACTGCAACTACATTGCAAAAAAGGCTTTAAGAGTTGTAAACCTAATCTTACGTAGCTTCTTTTCCAAAAACACTACACTACTAACCAGAGCATATAAAACATTTGCTAGACCAATTCTTGAATACAGCTCGACTGTCTGGAACCCATGCCTCATTTCGGACATTAACGCAATTGAGCGTGTCCAGAAATATTTTACAAGAAGAGTTCTCCCCTCCTCTGATTACAACAAAATACCTTATACCATCAGACTTGAAATCCTGGGTTTAGAAAATTTAGAACTCCACCGCCTTCGACAGGATCTGTGTTTAACTCATAGAATCATCTATTGCAATGTTCTTCCTGTTGAAAACTTCTTCAGCTTCAATCACAATACAAGAGCAAACAATAGATTTAAACTTAATGTTAACCGCTTCAATCTTGATTGTAGAAAATATGACTTCTGTAACAGAGTTATTAATGCTTGGAACACATTACCTGACTCTGTGGTCTCTTCTCAAAATCCGAAAATCTTTAACCAAAAACTATCTACTATTGACCTCACCCCATTCCTAAGAGGTCTATAAGGGGCGTGCATAAGAGCACAAACATGCCTACCGTTCCCTGTCCTATTGTTCCTCTTCGTTATATCCAATTAATATAGTTATTACATACTTATGCTCAGTGGTGGGATTCAGCCAGTTCGCACCACTTCGGGAGAACCGGTTGTTAACTTTCTGAGCAGTTTGACAACTTGGTTGTTGGAAGCAGTCATTAGGACAGAGAACCGGTTGTTAAATTACTTGAATCCCACCACAGCTTATGCTCATATATATATGCTTATATGTTATATAGTTATTTCATGTTAATGCTTATATATACTGTTATGACAAAATAAATAAATAAAAATAAATAAAATTCACATCCTGTTGATTGCTTATTTATTTATTTAGTGTATGGCATATCATACATGGACTTGAAATATATATATTTAACATTTTGCCTAGATTGAAAAAAAAAAACCAGAATAAAAATTGGTGCTCTGATATACTATATGAATACAATACTCGTATAGATTGGTTTGAATCAACACTGCACACTTTGGATTAGCAGATGTCCCTACAGAAATCTCTAAGAGAATTGTTAAAATTTAGCCCATTACAGTTGCTACAGAAGTTAATGGTTGTTAGTTGTTGTTAGCCTATTACCAAATCAAATCTCTCATTACACTCATCAACCTGCATATGTTAGTTAGTTAGAACACTATAAAACTACTGCTGTCTAATATTTTATAATTGCTGTTTATATATAAAATATTTTACCTCATCCTATTGATGAGGTATTGATTTTAATCTATTTTACCTGTGGTTTTATTGCCTTCGTGCTTTCTCCTAACTTTTATCAGTTGCACAAAAATGTTATTTTATTTTTATAATATTTGCACTGGCCTTTGACTGAAAATTCGATCAATCAATTAATTAGCCAGCCCTTCTGTATTATCTGGTCCTCACAGTAGTTTCCATTCCTTTTTCATTAAGATTCTTTCAATCAAGAGGCCCATAACTGCTTATGTTAGTCCCCCTCTCTCCCATCCTATTAATGGGCAAATTAACCTGGTCCCATTCCTGGGTTTTGTTGCGAGGTCAAGGGAACTGAGTCACAGGATGGAGATCTAAATGGAATCTCTCAGGTCAAAATGACCTGATTGAAAGAGATAATGAAGAACGATGCCAGTCAACAACAACCTGTAAAAGGAATCAGGTTTTTTTCAGCTCTTGAAGCTTAATAATTAGATTTTCCATGTCCCTGCAGGGAATTCTGGATCTTTGTAGATTACGTTGTTCCATGCTTGGCTGAAAGTCAAGTATTTTAGGATTTACCACCACCCATCCTTGAAGTGGGTGGCGGTAGCAGCCATTAAGATGAGTGGGGCTAGGCAAGGGAAGATGGATGAAAAATGCTGGAGTGACGTATAGAAGACCAGAATAACAGAGTTTGAAGGGATCTTCGGGTCTTCTGGTCCAACCTCCTGCTCAAGGAAGGAGACCCTCTACCATTCCAGACAAGTGGCCGTCCAGTCTCTTAAAAGCCTCCAGTGATGGAGCACCCACAACTTCTGAAGGCAAGCTGTTTCACTGATGGATTGTTCTCACGGTCAGGAAATTCATCCTTAGTCCTAGCTTGAATCTCTCGATTAATTTATACCCATTGTTTCTTATCTTGCCTTCTGGCACTTTCGAAAGGACGTCCCCCTATTCTTTGTGGCAGCCCCTCAAATATTGGAACACTGTCATCCCTTGTCCTCTTCAGTAGACTAGACAAACCCAGTTCCTGCAGCTGTTCTTCATATGTTTTAGCCTTCAGCTCCCCGAATTATCTTTGTTGCTGTTATGTCCCCCTCCCCACTTCACAGAGCAAACGCAAAGACGCATGTCTTCCAGTCTTTTATTTGCTTCAGACCTGATTTTCTTCAGTTGAGGAAATACTTGGCAGTGGCCGTGCAAAGGCCTGCCAAGTTCTGAGTCTGTTATCTCGTGTCCAAGATCCTTTGCCAAAATTCACTGACAAAGTCCTTTAACCCTCCAACAACTGAGCTGCAGTGCACCCTTGGTAGCATTTTTATCCGTCACAAGGGCCACATGGCAGCTCCACCCACTTTTATACCCTGTGGGGTGTGGCTCAGTCACTCAGCAATCTCAGAGCCTGCCACACCTTTACCTCTGCTGTGCACGCTTATCGTTTCGTCACTGCCTTGGATCAATCCAGGATTGATCAGCAGCAGCTGGGACTTGAGGCGTTGCTAGGGAGGAGGAGGTGTGGGAGAGGGAGGCCTTGTCAGCTCCTCCTCCTGGCCTGTAGCTGGAACTTGGGTGGTGCCAGCGAGGAGGGTCTTGGCGAGGGAGGCCTTGCTGGCTCCTCTCCCTCACTTTTCGAGTCACTCTCCTCCATGAGGGCAGGCTCGGGGGCCAGAGTCACAACAGTTGCCGGTGAAATCTCCCCAAATGGAGTTTGTAGAAATTCTCAGTCATCCAGGTCATAGTTGTCTCAAAGATGCTTTTTCAAAAGGCAACTGGACTGTTTTTTTCACTTCTCATCCAAGAAGCTTCATCAGTTCTGGCAGAATGGCGGGCGGCAATGGAAGGATTAGTTGGGATCAGTTTGGTGGGGGACATGTTGGAAGGTTCATACTGTATTTCTTTGCAAGATGAGTGTTGGTGTGGGAGGTGAAATGTCTTCTTTTTCCTCAGGGAAAAAAATCTACAAAAAGAGGTCTTTCTCTCTCACTCTCTTTGGAAGGGACCTTGTAGGTCATCTAGTCCAATCCCCCTTCTTCTTGAAAGCCTCCAGTGATGAAGCTCCCACAACTTCTAAAGGCAACTTCTGTTCCACCGGTTGATCGTTCTCACTGTCAGAAAATTCCTCCTTATTTCCAGCTTGAATCTCTCCTTGCTCAGTTTCCATCCATTATTCCTTGTCTGGCCTTCGGGTGCTTTGGAAAATAGCTTGACCCCCTCCTCTCTGTGATATTTTATCTTAAGGGTAGAAATGGACTTAATGTACATTCTCAGTGTATATATCTTTTTAATGCTTTTTGTGCAGCTTCTCGTTCCTTCTTTTATTATGCTCTGCTTGGTTTTTAATATTTTGTTGACTACTGCAAGTTAATATAATTTAATGAGAATGAATGGCTACTGAATAAATAAATGATAATTTAAAAAACACGACTGCAAACTTATCTGTAACTCATAGAAAAACATTAATGATGCAATGCAAAAACCATGATAACGATAACTGTTCCCAAAATAAGTGGGAACAAAAAGGTTGGAAAATTATATTACTGTGTAAACAGAGCAGTTCTTTAGAAATAATTGTGCATAATACTCTTCTTTAGAATAGATTTTTTTTTATTGGCCAAGTGTGATTGGACACACAAGGAATTTGTCTTGGTGCATATGCTCTCAGTGTACATAAAAGAAAAGATACGTTCATCAAGGTGCAACATTTACAACACAAATGATGGTCAATATATCAATATAAATCATAAGGATTGCCAGCAACAAATTTACAGTCATACAGTCATAAGTGGAAAGAGATTGGTGGTGGGAACGATGAGAAGATTAATAGTAGTGCAGATTTAAATAGTTGTAAATGTAAATAATTTGACAGTGTTGAGGGAATTATTTGTTTAGCAGAGTGATGGCCTTCTGGAAGAAACTGTCCTTGTGTCTAGTTGTTCTGGTGTGCAGTGCTCTATAGCGTCGTTTTGAGGGTAGGAGTTGAAACACTTTATGTCCTGGATGTGAGGGATGGGATCTGTAAATATTTTCATGGCCCTCTTCTTGATTCGTGCAGTATACAGGTCCTCAATGGAAGGCAGGTTGGTAGCCATTGTTTTTTCTGCCGTTCTAATGATCCTCTGAAGTCTGTGTCTTTCTTGTTGGGTTGAAGAACCGAACCAGACAGTTATAGAGGTGCAAATGACAGACTCAATAATTCCTCTGTAGAACTGAATCAGCAGCTCCTTGGGCAGTTTGAGCTTACTGAGTTTGCGCAGAAAGAACATTTTTTGTTGTCCTTTTTTTGATGTTGTTTTTGATGTTAGCTGTCCATTTTAGATCTTGTGATATGATAGAACCTAGAAATTTAAAGGTTTCTACTGTTGATACTGTGTTGTCTAGTATTGTGAGAGGTGGAAGTATGGAAGGGTTTCTCCTAAAGTTTACCACCATTTCTATGGCTTTGAGTGTGTTCAGTTCCAGATTGTTTTGGTTGCACCACAAGGCTAGTCGTTCAACCTCTCATCTATATGCGGATTCGTCATTGTCTTGAATGAGACCAATCACTGTTGTGTCATCTGCGAACTTCAGTAGTTTAAAAAGATGGATCGTTGGCGATGCAGTCATTGGTATACAGAGAGAAGAGAAGTGGGGAGAGCCTTGGGGGGCCGCTGTGCTAATTGTACAGGTATTTGGTGTGATCTTGCTTAGCTTCACCTGCTGCTTCCTGTTTGTTAGGAAGCTTGTGATCCACTTACAAGTCTGTTCCGGTACCTGTAGCTGGTTTAGCTTAGTTAGAAGAGTGTCTGGAATGATGGTATTGAATGCTGAACTAAAGTCTACAAAGAGGACCCTTGCATAGGTCTTTGGAAACTCAAGATGTTGTCGGATGTAGTGCAGAGCCATATTAACAGCATCATCTGTTGATCTATTTGCTCGGTATGCAAATTGCAAGGGGTCTAACAGCTGATTCCTGATGGTTTTCAAGTAGGAAAGCACTAGCCTTTCAAAGGTTTTCATGACTACAGATGTTAAAGCAACTGGTCTGTAGTCATTCAGTTCCTTGATAGTGGGCTTCTTCGGCACTGGGATGATGGTAGAGCGTTTGAAGCAAGAAGAAACATAGCACATCTCTAGTGATTTATTGAAGATATGGGTGAAGATGGGGGCCAATTGGTCAGCACAGACTTTTAAGCAAGAAGGAGTTATCTTGTCTGGGCCTGGAGCTTTTCCTGGCTTTTGTCTGTGAAATAGGTCCTGCACTTCCTTTTCTGTGATCACTAGGGGTTGTGAACCCAATGGAATGGGGTCAGTTGTAGGAGGCTTGGCTGTTGTTGGTGTGTCTGAGATGGGGGTTGTGGAGATATGTGGCTGTAGTTTCCTTTCAAACCTGCAGTAAAACTTATTCAGGTCATCTGCCAGTTGTTGATTACCTTCAGCCTGGGAAGAAGGTTTGCCATAGCCGGTGATATTTTTAAGAGTTTTCCACATGTTTGCTGGTTCATTTGCTGAAAATGATTCTTTAGCTTTTCAGAGTAGCTTCTTTTTGCTGCTCTGATCTCCCTTGTTAGTGCATTTCTGGCCTGATTGTACAGCATTTTATCACCTTTTCTGTAGGCTTCCTCTTTGGAATGTCGTAGCTGCTTAAGTTTAGGTGTGAACCAAGGTTTGTTGTTATTCGCAAGTTCCTTGTAGGTACACATAGGTCTTCACAGAAGCTGACGCATGATGTTAATACATATGATGTATCTGTGAGTTCATCCAGGTCTACAGAGGTATCTTCAAAAATATTCCAATCAGTGCAGTCAAAGCATGCCTGTAGCTTTAATTTTGACTCCTCCATCCAGGACTTCACTGATTTAATTGTTGGTTTTGTGGTTTTAAGTCTTTGCCTGTAAGCAGGTACAAGATGAATCATGCAATGATCAGAGTGTCCTACAGCTGCACATGGTAAAGACCGATAAGCATCTTTTAGTGTTGTGTAGCAATGGTCTAGAGTATTCTTGCCTCTGGTGGGACAATTTAAAAAATGTAATGCACTGACAATCCATGACTGTTCTTAACTTACAACAGTTCATTTAGTGACCTTTCAAAGCTACAACGGCATTGAAAAATGTGACTTATGACAATTTTTCACACTTATGGCTGTTGCAGCACCCCCTCCGATAGTCATGTGATCAAAATTCGGATGCTTGGCAGCTGGCTCACATTTATGACGGTTGCAGTGTCCCAGGGTCATGTGATCCCCTTTTGCAACCTTCTGATAAGCCAAGTCAATGGGGAAACCAGATTCACTTAACAACCGTGTTACTAACTTAACAACTGCAGTGATTCCCTTAACAACTGTGGCAAGAAAGGTTGTATAAGGGGACAAAACTCACTTAACAAAGAGTTAAGTCATTCAGCAACAGAAATTTTAGGCTCATTGTGGTCAGATGTCGAGGACTACCTGACTAGATTCCCTCATCCAGCATTGTATGGTATTGCTGCCATATCAGAAATGTTGTCAATGTAAAACATGGATTGCTGGGTAGGAAAAAAAACGAAGATGTTGTAGTCGTATTATTGGTGCTTCAGAGCCGCGATGGTGCAGTGGTTAGAGTGCAGGCTAGTTCTGCTGACTGCCGGCTGACTGCAATTTGGTAGTACGAATCTCACTAAGCTCAAGGTTGACTCAGCCTTCCATCCTTCCGAGGTCAGTAAAATGAGGACCCAGATTGTTGGGGTCAAGAAGCTGGACTCTGTAAACTCTGATATATAAGTCTAAGTGCTATTGCTCTCTCTGTCTGTCTCTCTCTCTCTCCCCCTCTCCCTCTCCCCCATGGTGGCACAGTGGTTAGAATGCAGTATTGCAGGCTAACTCTGCCCATTGCCAGGAGTTCAATCCTGACCAGCTCAAGGTTGACTCAGCCTTCCATCCTTCCGAGGTGGGTAAAATGAGGAGCCAGATTGCTGGGGGCAAAAGACTGATTCTGTAAACTGCTTAGAGAGGGCTGTAAATGGACTATGAAGTGGTATATAAGTCTAAGTGCTATTGCTATTGTTGCTAAGTCATGAAGGTCTCCCACCCACTCAGTGGAAGAATGCTCAACAAGGAAACCGTGACTCTGAATGAGAACTTCATGGTAGGTTAGAGAGGAAGATGGGTAGCTGATCTATAAGAGGGTCTAGGATAACTCGTTGCAGCCAACTTGCCACAGTCAACTTGCTGTGGCTAACTTGCCATGGTCAATTCACAGCAGGACAACTAGCCACGACCAACTCACCGTGGGACAACTCATCCCAGTACATGAGATGCACGAATATCGAAGAATTGGTGGAATAGAATCGTTGAAGAAAGGATGCCAAAGGAGGAACAAAATGAAAGGTGAAGGACCAAAATTAAAATAATTAAAAAAATTATTTCAAATCCTTAAGGTGAATTGCATTGTCCCACAGCAAGTAGTCCCATGGTGAGTTGGCTGAATGGCTAGTTTGCTATGGCAAGTTGTCCCATTCCATCTTCCATTGTTGGAATTGAGTATGTCTAGTTTAATGAAAAGAAGGATTGGGGTGAAATGATAGCACTGTTCCAATATCTAAGGGGCTGCCACAAAAAAGAGGGGGTCAAGCTATTCTCCAAAGCCCCTGAGGCCTCTGAGGACAAGAAGCAATGGGTGGAAACTGAACAAGGAGAGAAGCAACCTAGAATTGAGGAGAAACATTCTAACAATGAGGACAATTAACCAGTGGAACAGCTGGCCTTCAGAAATTGTCGGTGCTCCATCACTGGACGTTTTTAAGAAGAGACTAGACAGTCACTTGTCTGAAATGGTATAGGTTCTTCTGCTTGAGCAGGGGGCTGGACTAGAAGACCTCCAAAGTCCCTTCCAACTCTGTTATTCTATAATTCCATTATCTACAAGGATGGGGGGGTGTAGAAACTGGGAGGAAAGTATGAGTTGATCCCAAGACCTGATCTCTCTCAGTATTGATTCTGGTGTCCAGGCTAGTGATTCTCGGTAAACATTTTTATGAACCAACTATGAACTTTTTAAAAAAATGAGTGAGAAGGGGCAGGAAGAGAGCGGGGATCAGGAGACATCGCATCGACTTGGAGGATGAGTGAAGAACATCCTTGGAGCCCACTTCTTTTCTAAGCTCTTCCCAATTTAATGAGCAAAAGTGAGTCAGAAGAGAGTGACATATCACCAAAATGCCCTGCTAGAACTTGAATTGAACCCAAAACCATTTAGCCAAGGGCTTCAGAGAGCTTCGATTGCATTGATCCAGCAGCCACTTTATGCTTCTCCGCAGCTTTTGTCCATTGTGAAAATATTTTTATTTTCAGGCTTTGTTTCTGCGAAATGGCCAAGGGAAGACACTTAACTTTATCATTATTTGCTCCTTGGGAAAAGGAGCTTGGAAGAGAAGAGGGCAGATGTTTAGCAGCCTCCTAGATTGACTGTCACTAAGTTAGGAAATAAAAGAAAGGAAACTGCCTTTTTCCTGTGTCAAAAGACTCTCTTCTAGCTCAGTGTTTTCTACATAATATACTAATATAATATCAGTGTTTTCTATACAATATCATTAATTAATATCAATCAATCTATCCAAATAGAGCTGGTAGGGACTTTGGAGGTCTTCTAGTCCAACCCACTGCTCAAACAGGAGATCCTGTATCCAGGGGTGAAATGCTACTGGTTCAGGCCGGTTCGCTTGAACCGGTAGTTAAAAAATGCTTTTTTAAAAAAAGGTTCCGACGATCGTGGGCGCAGCTGATTGGCACAGCTGATCGTCGGAACTTTTTTAAAAAAGTTTTTAGTTAAAAATGTTTTTAAAAAAGTTTAAAAAGTTGGCCACGCCCACCCAGTCACATGGCACCACCACCACCAAGCCACACCCACCAAGCCAAAGAACCGGTAGGGAAAATTTTTGAATTTCACCACTGACTGTACCATTTCAGAAAAGATACATTAGTCAAGAATCATAAGGTACACCTAATTGTAGCCATAGGGTACAAATAAGCAATCAAATCATACTAGGAAACAATCAGTATCAATCATAAGGATATAAGCAACAACGTTACAGTCATACAGTCATAAGTGGAAGGAGATGGGTGATAGGAACGATGAGAAGATTAATAGTAGTGCAGATTTAGTAAATAGTTTGACCGTGTTGAGGGAATTATTTGTTTAGCAGAGTGATGGCATTTGGGAAAAAACTTTTCTTGTGTCTAGTTGTTCTGGTGTGCAGTGCTCTATAGCATCATTTTGAGGGTAGGAGTTGAAACAGTTTATGTCAGGGATGTGAAGGATCTGTAAATATTTTCACGGCCCTCTTCTTGATTCGTGTAGTATACAGGTCCTCAATGGAAGGCAGGTTGGTAGCAATTATTTTTTCTGCAGTTCTAATTATCCTCTGAAGTCTGTGTTTTTCTTGTTGGGTTGCAGAATCGAACCAGACAGTTATAGAGGTGCAGATGACAGGCACAATAATTCCTCTGTAGAACTGAATCAGCAGCTCCTTGGGCAGTTTGAGTTTACTGAGTTTGCGCAGAAAGAACATTCTTTGTTGTGCTTGTATTGCATCGTATAGATGTGGAAGTGATAACTACACCAGAGGGGAATTCATATGCTCTAGCCAAGAAATTGCGCCTTTGGCGTTGAGTCATGCCGGCCACATGACTACGGAGACGTCTTCGGACAGCACTGACTCTTCGGCTTTGAAACGGAGATGAGCACCAACCCCTAGAGTCAGCAACGACTAGCACGTATGTGCGTGGGGAACCTTTACCATTACCTTTTAGCCAAGAAGTTACACAGACTGGCTTGGCCTTACCTCACTACGTACAACACCCAATCCTGACCCAAATCCCTTCACTGACCCTGTGAGGAAGCCATGATTCTATTTTTTAGAGTTTCACCATGTTGGGTGGAATGATCTCAGGTTTTAGGAGAACTTACATAGTTTGGTTTGCAGCTAATTAACAGTCACAATGGTTATTTCATGCATCGTTTTCAGAAGGAGACACCCTTCTCCCTTCTTCCTTCTCTTCTATGGAGATTCTCGGTCATCCAGGTCATGGTTGTCCCAAAGGCGCTTTTTCAGTTGGCGACTGGACTTTTTTTTTCTTCCTTGAAGACGTTTTGCTTCTCATCCAAAAAGCTTCTTCAGTTCTGATTTCAGTTAGAACTAAAGAAGTTGTTTGGATAAGAAGTGAAAGGCCTTCAAGGTAAAACAAAGAAAGTCTAATTGCCTCTTGAAAAAGTATCTTGGGGACTTTTTTCTTTCTCCTCCCTCTTGGTTGGCTTTGATTAAAAGGTAAGCAAGTCCGAGCTATTTGGATGAGAGACACCAGGAAATCACAAAACAGTCCCTGTGGAATTTTCCATTCCTTGGAACCCTCTCTGGCACACCCCATGCCCCAGTATGAAGAGGGCAGGGGTGAAATTCAGTAGGTTCTGACAAGTTCTGGAGAACCGGTAGCGGAAATTTTGAGTAGTTCAGAGAACCGGCCAATATCACCTCTGGCTGGCCCCAGAATGGGGTGGGAATGGAGATTTTGCAATATCTTTCCCCCAGGAGTGGGGTGGGAATGGGGATTTTGCAGCATCCTTCCCCTGCAGTGGGGAGGGACTGGGAATTTTGCAGCATTCTTCCCCTGCCATGCCCACCAAGCCAAGCCATGCCACACCACGCCACGCCTACCAAGCCATGCCACACCCACCAAGCCACACCCACAGAGCCGGTAGAAAAAAAAAATTGAATTCCACCACTGGAAGAGGGCCATATGAATGATTTCTCTTAGGATAAAACTGAATTATGAGTAGCCAAGGAGTTTGTAGAGTACCAGAAAGAAGATAATAGTCCATTGAATCAGTACTGTCTGAAGACATTTTCATGGTCATGTGGCCAGCATGATGTCACAGATCGCCATTACCTTCCCACTGTAATGGTGCTGTAAGGTCCCAAAAATGTACTTGAGTCACCAGAATGCCAAAGAGAGAGACTGTCGTGTCCCCCTCCCCCTCCGATGACCGGGTCAATGAAGTCCATATCAAGCGTGGTAACGAAGCCTCTGCAGCTTTGCCAAATTCCTCCGAGGTTTCTCAGGGCAGGCAGGAGTCCAAGTTGTGACTTCAGCAAATTAGATGAGACTTTGCTTGACTCAAGGTTGGAATGCCAAAAGCAGGTCCTTTATATAGGCTGTGGGGTGTGGCTCTATGACTCAGCATTTATCCAGGCCTGCCCCACCCTTCCTTCTGCTGGCATCACCTCTCAGATCTCCGGAAGCGAGGATCCTCCCACTCTGACTTGTCTTCAGCTGTCTCTACTGTCTGCATCTGGGAAAGGGAGGGGTCAGAGGGAGCAGGTCCGAGTAATTGCACCACTTGGCTGACTTCCTGCTCTGACGGCTGCGTCGAAGGAACACACACAGTATGAATGAGCTGTATTGGATTTCTGTTTTCACTTCTTGACTCCTCTCCGGGCATGGGGCCCTGGGGGGCTGGAGGCATGACAGGCCGTTCATCTTCATTATCAGACTCGGAGTCTGATAACAGGCCCGGGAGGAGATGGGAGGGGCCCGGCTGAGGAGGACGAGGCACAACAGAGACACTCAAGAAGAGGCTTGGAAAATAACAGCTTTTATTTGTACAAAGAAAGAGCTGAGTGGCATATAGACAACAACCACGCAAGGAAAAAGCCACACCCGAGAAGAGTGTGACCCCAACATCTTATGCCCGCATTTAGCCAATCAGAGACAAAAGCTTGTTACCCAATGTGGGCAATGTCTTGGCAGTGGTGGGATTCAAATTTTTTTTTACTACCAATTCTGTGGGTGTGGCTTGTGGGTGTGGCATGGCTTGGTGGGCGTGGCATGGATTGGTAGGCGTGGCTTGGTGGGCATGGCAAGGGAAGGATACTGTAAAATCTCCATTCCCACTCCACTCCAGGGGAAGGTTACTGCAAAATCCACATTTCCTCCCGATCAGCTGGGACTCAGGAGGCAAAGAATAGATGGAGGCTGGGCCAATCAGAGGTGGTATTTACTGGTTCTCCGAACTACTCAAAATCTCCGCTACTGGTTCTCCAGAACTGGTCAGAGCCTGCTGAATACCACCTCTGGCATGGAGCATACTTTGTCCATGCTTTTGTTATCTTACAGAGCATCCCTTGTAGCCTTGTGTGTTTGTGCTCCTGGGCATCCCCCTGCTCTGGCCCCGTTATCTATGGAGCAGGATGTCCTGGGTAACTCCCTGCTCTAGCTTTCTTATTTACTCTCCAAGGATGTGCCTAGCCTTGAAGCAAACACCTGAAGTGAGAAAGCAGATAGCAAAGGTTACAATTCTTACTAAGCGAGGGTTACAGAATTAATTCCTAATAAATAATTCCTAACAGTAGCAAAGTAGCACAAGCAATTCTTAACAGAAGCAAATAGCAAAGCTCAGACTGATTTCTGTCACAATCTCCCTTCAGTACCAGTGGTGGGTTTCAAAATTTTTTTACTACCGGTTCTGTGGGTGTGGCTTGGTGGGTGTGGCTTGGTGGGATGGATACTGTAAAATCTCCAATCCCACCCCACTCCAGGGGAAGGTTACTGCAAAATCTGGAGCTGCATGTGGCTAAGTGGTGGGTTTCAAATTTTTTTACTACCGGTTCTGTGGGCGTGGCTTAGTGGGCATGGCAGGGGAAGGTTACGGCATTTCCTCCCGATCAGCTGGTACTTGGGAGGCAGAGAATAGATGGGAGCGGGGTCAGTCAGAATTTTTACTACCGGTTCTCCGAACTACTCAAAATTTCTGCTATCGGTTCTCCAGAACTGGTCAGAACCTGCTGAAACCCACCTCTGTTCAGTACCTATTGATCTACTCACATTTGCATGCTTTCAAAGTGCTAGTTGGGCAGGAGCTAAGTTGGGCACTTAGGTTTCATACTTGGGCAGTCAGCTTTCCATTGCGCCACTATCTTAGAACATCACACCCCAAATTTTATTTCATATTATGAACTGCTTAAAACAACACAAGAAAAACTTCCAGGAGAGCATTGATATTAATTAACACAATGTTGTTGATGTGGGCAATTCCTACTTGCATCTCTTGTACAGATATCTGGCTGACCTCTATTTCTGGGAGACGAAAGCTGCTGGACCCCAGTGGAATTTTAACTCTCCTATATATTCCGGGACATAAATGAAAGAAAGGAGAATTAGCAAACTTGGCGTGCTACGAATGTCACAGCTGGTAGCTCTCCTGATTGATGCCTACTCTGTCATAACTCAGAAGCTAATAAGGAGGAGTGGGAGGGAGGCTGCCTGAGGGTGGCTGGGATGTAACTGCCTTCTTTTTTTTTTTTACGTTTATATCCTGCCCTTCTCCGAAGACTCAGGGCGGCTTACAGTGTGTAAGGCAATAGTCTCATTCTATTTGTATATTTACAAAGTCAACTTATTGCCCTCCCCCAACAATCTGGGTCCTCATTTTACCTACCTTATAAAGGATGGAAGGCTGAGTCAACCTTGGACCTGGTGGGACTAGAACCTGCAGTAATTGCAGGCAGCTGCTGTTAATAACAGGCTTCTTACAGCCTGAGCCACACCGCGGCCCTATGCATCTTCTGGTCTTGGGGGCACATTACATGGAGAAGGAAAATGCAGCACTTTAAGCACCCTTTCTTTGGCAAGTAGTAGATTCTTCTTCACCTGAGAATAGAATAGAATACAGAATAACAGAGTTGGAAGGGACCTTGGAGGTCTTCTAGGCCAGCCCTGCTCAAGCAGGAGACCCTATACCATTTCAGACCAGTTTCTTTTTTGAAAGCCTCCAGTGATGGAGCTCCCACAACTTCTGAAGGCAAATTGTTCCATTGGTTGATCGTCCGCACTGTCAGGAAATTGTTCCTCAGTTCTAGGTTGGTTGGCTCCTTGATTAGTTTCCTTTCCGTCTGTTCTTTCTTGTTTTGCCTTCTGGTGCTTTGGAAAATAAGTTGACTTATTTCTTCTTTTTGGCAGCCCCTCAGCACTGGAATACTGCTACCATTCCTTGAGTAATTCCTTGAGTAATTCCTTGAGTAATTCCTTGAGTATCTCTTTCTTTAGTATGTAAAAAAGGGACAGGACTTCAATGGCAGGATTATGGCTATCATCTTGGTTTTCCAACACACACACACACACACACACACACACACACACACACACCAGTCGTGAAATCCAATTTTTTTTACTACTGGTTCTCTGGGCATGGCTTGGTGGGCGTGACAGGGGAAGGATATTGCAAAATCCCCATTCCCACCCCACTACTGCGGGAAGGATATTGCAAAATCTCCATTCCCTCTCCACTCCTGCGGGAAGGATATTGCAAAATCTCCATTCCCATCCCAATCCTGGTGGAAGGATATTGCAAAATCCTCATTCCCATCCCAATCCTGGCGGAAGGATATTGCAAAATCCCCATTCCCACCCCACTCTGGGGCCAGCCAGAGGTGGTATTTACCAGTTCTCTGAACTATTCAAAATTCCGCTACCGGTTCTCCAAACTGCTCAAAATTTCCACTACCGGTTTTCCAGAACCTGTCAGATCCTGCTAGATTTCACCCCTGACACAAACACATACACACAGACACACACTGAACACCACCACTGACCTGATTTCTCCCGTCTTTTCCACATTCTGTGATGATCAAGGATTTCAGAGACCAGGCCTGTCTGGTTTGCAACCAGACATCTTTCTTGCAAATAATTATAATTTATTCCACAACTAAGGCTGGCCAAGCAACCTCACCGCTTACATTTTCCCCTTACACTTTTATTGTCTTTTGTTCGTTTGTTTCATCAGGCACACCCACACGCACGAACGCACAATCTCCTGCTGAATCTGGGTGACATTATGTTAATGAACAGATCAGTCAAGAAAATATATCCAATTAACAGTGATGAAATTGCATTATGTGCCGTGTTTATTTCTCCCATATTGGGACTAAGTTTTATTTACATGCTAATTAACTTTGGTTTCAACGTGCAGGCAACTACAGACTTTGTGCACCCTCCAAAGGAAGCAACATCAATCAAAATTCTATTAACGCTACAAACCTGTGTATATTCACTTTGGAAAGTCCATCGAAGTTTGTTTCATCCTATAAATAAGGATACGCGAATCCGTCCATTTGGGTTTTTCTGGTTTTGTGAATCTGCAAAGTGTTCCATGCCAAGGTTGGAGAACCCTGTTCCATGCTGATGGTTAGTTGTCAAGTTTGGTTTGTACACCTTGAGAAGTTTGCACACACACAAAAACTCTCTCTCTAGAGCAGGGGTCTCCAACCTTGGTCCCTTTAAGACTTGTGGACTTCAACTCCCAGGGTCCTCACCCAGCTTTGCTCTGGGAGTTGAAGTCCACAAGTCTTAAAGGGACCAAGGTTGGAGACCCCTGCTCTAGTGTACATTTCTCCAACAATCTACATTTTTGTTTGAAATTCTACTGAGCCTTCGCCATTTCTGTAACATATGGGCAATTTTCCCCTCTACCGTTTTATCTTTCCAGTATAATAAAGGTGACAGCCAAGACTTCTGATGTATTACCTGGAGTGCTGAGTGAATGAGAAGAAAATCTTTTGTTAAATTAGTCTCATCTGCAGATCTTAAGAAGCATACTGAATCTTCTTTCTCTTAATCATTGATTTGTTAATATTGGGTATTCCCACTCTTTACAAAATTCTTGCAAATAACCAATATTCATCTTAACTGTGGTCTTTAACGGACTATATTTATAGATTGAAAATAATCCCAAACTCATTTTAACATTGATAGTAATTCAAAGAGAAGTAAAGAAGCTCCTTGTGGGGACTTTGACCTAAACTCTCCCAGCCCAGTCTACCTGAAAAGATGGTTACTGCCAGGATAAAGTGCAGGGGAGCCCCATCTAGACCAGGGGTGCTATTCAGCGGGTTCTGACAGGTTCTGGAGAACCGGTAGCGGAAATTTTGAGTAGTTCAGAGAACCAGCAAATGCACCTCTGGCTGGCCCCAGGAGTGGGGGGGGGAATGGAGATTTTGCAGTATCCTTCCCCTGCCATGCCCACTAAGCCACGCCCACAGAACTGGTAGTAAAAAGATTTGAATTCCACTACTGATCTAGACTATACTGAGCAGCTGGAGGAAAAGCAGGATAGAAATCAAGGGAAGTATAATAATAAAGTGAGTGTAATATTAAATAGCAACAAGTGAAATTGTGCTTATGGCTATACAAAAAAATTCTGCATTTCTCTTATTCCATCTAAAACGACAGCTTTCCTTTCCTTTCCTTTCCTTTCCTTTCCTTTCCTTTCCTTTCCTTTCCTTTCCTTTCCTTTCCTTTCCTTTCCTTTCCTTTCCTTTCCTTTCCTTCCCTTCCCTTTCCTTTCCTTTCCTTCCCTTCCCTTTCCTTTCCTTTCCTTTCCTTTCCTTCCCTTCCCTTCCCTTTCCTTCCCTCCTTTCCTTTCCTTTCCTTTCCTTTCCTTTCCTTTCCTTTCCTTTCCTTTCCTTTCCTTTCCCCTGCCCTCCCTTCCCTTCCCTTCCCTTCCCTTCCCTTCCCAGAGAGGTTGGGGATCGCTGCATATTAAGATGCAATGCAGTCCAACCTCCTCCCCATCTGGCTTACATTCTCCTTCTCGGTCCCAGCTTCCAGTCCTCCCAAATCCCACCTTGTACTTGGCATTTTTAAACCATGCATTCTATGACCTTTCTCTGCTCTAATTTATCTTCCGAAGCATGACGTCTTACATTCTCCCTGACAGAGATCCCAGGGGTGTCGATTTCTCATTTACAACATCAGCAGAATTTCCTCCGTTGTGTTCCTTCCATGTGTGATGTTTTGTAAATGAAAACTGATGTTTTTGCATTTCAGGAGAACTGAAAGCTCCTGATGTTTTTGTATTTCTGCCAGACTTAAATAGCCTCTCCAGACTCTTCTTATAAGCCTCCAGTATTGGAGCACCCACAAGTTCTGGAGGCAAGACGTTCCACTGGTTAATTGTCCTCACGGTTAGGAAATATCTACTAAATTCTAGGTTGCTTCTGTTCTTGATTAGTTTCTGTAATGTATTTAAACTTTAGGAGGGAAATTTGGGCGGGAACTAGCACGTTGCTGATTGGCTGAAGCCTCAGCCAGAATAGTATTTAAAGAGGGGTTCTTGCCTGTTGTCTTTTGCTGGGATCACTATAAACTAAAGAGCTGTTGTCACTCACTGGTCTCCTGCCTCTTTATTGCCCGAACTTAACATTGGCGACGAGGATGGGATATTGAGGCAGTGAGATCGGGAAAAGAGCTGAAGGAGCAAAGGAATTCGCGAACCCAGCCAGTTTCAAGGGCGGATAGTTAGCGATGTCCAGCTACACGCCACCAGCGCCATTTGATCCAGCCAAGGAGAAATGGGGGTCGTACATGGCTCGTTTCGAGTGTTTCCTCGAAGCGAACGAACTCCAAGGAGTCTCGGACAATCGGAAGCGAGCATACTTCCTAAGCCACTGCGGTCCAGAGGTTTTCGATACCGCGGAGTCACTTTCAGAGCCAACGCCGGTACAATCGGTACCATGGCAAACACTACAAACAACACTTCGAGCGCACTACGCACCGGTACCCTCAAAGTTCATCCAACGGTTCGAGTTGAGGCAACGGGTACAGCGAGAGGGCAAATCGATAAGCGTGTACATGGCCGTGTTGAGGAAAGCCGCAAACCACTGTGAGTACAGAGATTTGGAGGACTCCATACTCGAACAACTCATTTGTGGGGTCAGGGACATCCGACTGCAAAGGCGGTTGCTGTCTAAGAGCAACCTGACTTTGGCAATAGCCTTGGACAAGGCCAGGGCTCATGAGATGTCCACCAAAGCGGCGGAAACCTTGCAAAAGCCGAACGCGCAGGTTGCCGGGGCGAAAACAACACCGGTCCACAGCGAGGAAGTCCAGGCCGAATCGGAAGGTGAGGAAGAGGAAGAGGTTTTTCACACCGGGAGGCCGGGAAGAGGTGACCGGGACGAGTGCGTGAGTTGTGGGGGCCAACACCAACGACAAAACTGTAGGTTCAAGGACGCGGTTTGTCGGCGGTGCGAAAAGAAAGGACACATAGCTCAGGCCTGTCGAGCCCCCCTACCTTCCCGCCAAAAATTCAAACTGACCAATCAGAGCGCCGGAGCAGCGAAAAGGCCCGGGATTGGCCCATTCAAAAAGGGCGCGAAGTTAAATCAGACCACCGTGAGAGTAGGCCACGCATCGACACAACTAGAAAAGAAGATTTTTACCAAAACTTACATTGAAGGGGTACCGTGCCAAATGTAAGTAGACACCGGCTCGTCAATCACAATTATGTCCTGGGACACCATCGTGAGAGACTTGCCAGCCATCGCTAAGCGCCAGCTACAACCCCAAAAGCTAAGAGTGCAAGACTACCAGGGAAATCGGATCCCTGTTCGAGGAGTCACGTCCGTCCAAGTCAAGTATGGACAGCACAAGAAGACCCTGCCAATCACCGTAGTAGATGGAACTCTACTGAGTTTGCTAGGGCTGGACTGGTTCCGAGCTTTGGGCATGGGAGTGACCGGGGTCTATAGAAATGACGTCAACCTCAAGGATGAACTACTGAAGGAGTTCGAGGACGTCTTCAAGGACTGCCTGGGCAAGTACGTGGGGACCCCTATTTCTTTCAACTTAGACCCACAAATTGCCCCTATCCGGTTAAAGGCTCGGAGGGTCCCATTCGCCCTAAAGCCCAAGATTGACCGGGAGTTAGACAAACTAGTAAGCCAGGGAATACTAGTCCCTGTCGACCATGCAAAATGAGAGACACCCATAGTGACCCCAGTCAAACCGGACGGATCAGTCCGGATTTGTGCTGACTACAAGGCAACGCTTAACAAAGCATTGCAGAAAAGCTCATACCCCGTCCCGGTAGTGCAACACTTGCTGCACTCGTTAGGACAAAGGCAGGTTTTCGCCAAACTCGATTTGGCTCAAGCCTACCAGCAACTACCTGTAGATAGCAGCACAGCCGAGGCTCAGACAATTGTCACACACCGTGTGTCAAGGTTCCAGAAAAACCTCTTCTGCATAAAAAAAAACCCTCAGAAGCCATTGTTTTCCAGAGTTCTTTACTAGCATGAGGAAACTGGCACACGATGAGTGAAATTCCAAAACTGAATTTCCGGATTCTTTTCCCCAGTTATACAAACCCCAAGAGTCCCACCCCCCTGACCCCTTTGATGGTCACATGGTCCCACGTTCTCCCAGTTCATTCGAATATCTTCTTGCCACTCTTCCTGCAGATGTGAACACCATCCGACCTTGACCGCTTGAAGAATGTTACCATACCCCTCAGCCCCCCTTCCTCCCCTCAGGGGAAAAATGTGGCAGCGTCTGGAACCCTAAAGTCTAATATGGTTTCCAGGCCTGACAGGCATCCCCCCTTGGAAAAGAAGCTATATCCTAGGAAAGAAAACAAAGAGTCGATAAAGAAGAGTGTCAGTGGTCCACACTTCCCTTCTAACCCCCCCCCTCCCCTCTCCAAGAGGTTTTTTAGGTTTGTCAGGGAAAGTGTCGTGAAATTGTTTAATCAAATTGTCCGCATTTACTTTCACCAGCTCGGACCACAAAAGGTTTATTTGGCTAGGACACCGTGGTGCTTTCAAATGCACGCAACTCCAGTTTGGAGTTAGTGTGGCTCCAGGGCTGTTCCAAAACCTAATGGAACGACTGTTACAGGGTCTACCCGGGGTGGTACCATACTTCGACGATGTATTGGTATCGGCAGAAAACTTAGATGAACTAGGGGTAAAACTAAGGAAGGTATTGGGCATCTTCAGGTCTGCAGGGCTTAAGGTTAAGCTTAACAAATGCCAAATTGGGGTAGAGTCAGTAGAGTTCCTGGGATACCGAATAGACAGGAAAGGGATCCACCCCACCGAGAGCAAGGTACGGGCCATCAGGAAGGCTCCCGCTCCCCAAAATAAAACGGAATTACAAGCATTCTTAGGGCTTGTTAATTTCTATGCGGTGTTTTTAAGGAATAAGGCAACAATAGCCGAACCGCTACATAAATTACTAGCAAAGAAAGCTGTTTGGTCCTGGGGCAGAGTGGAGGCTAAGGCATTTGAGGGGGTAAAAAACCTTTTGACCAGCGATAGCCTCCTCATCCAGTACAATGGCACGTTGCCACTAGTACTAGTTTGCGATGCTTCTCCCTACGGAGTGGGGGCTGTGCTCAGCCATAGGTTACCGAATGGAACAGAAGCCCCTATAGCGTATTATTCCAGAACAATGTCCTCAGCTGAAAGGAATTACAGCCAGCTAGATAGGGAGGCATTGGCTATAGTCTCCGGGGTGAAGAAATTCCATGAATACTTATTCGGGCGTGATTTCAAGATTGTCACGGACCATAGACCCCTACTGGGACTCCTAGCGGGCGACCGCCCAACGCCCATTGCACTCTCACCCAGACTGACCTGATGGACTATCTTCCTGGCGGCATACTCTTACAAACTACTCCATCAACCGGGAAAAGACTTAGGGCATGCGGACGCTCTTAGCCGGTGCCCTTTACCAGAGACTATCGAAGACCCGACCCCGGGGACACCCGTCTTGCTCATTGACTCTTTGGACTCAGGCCCAGTCACATCTAAGGAAGTGGCTAGGGCATCGTACAGGGACATTACAATAAGGACTGTAATCGGTTGGGTGCAAAGGGGATGGCCCGCTGCGCCGGGCGAGCGTTTCAAAGACTATGCGAAAAAACGATCGGAACTGTCGGTTCAAGGGGGGTGTCTGTTATGGGGGGATAGAGTGGTTATCCCGGAAAAATTACGCGGAGATGTGTTAGAACTGTTGCATGCGGGCCACCCAGGGATTGTGAGAATGAAGAGTTTGGCGAGAAGTTGTATGGTGGCCCCTAATGGATAAGGACATTAGCGACAGGGTAGGGAAATGCCAATCCTGCCAAGAGTCAAGGCCACTACCCCCTACAGCCCCAATTAGAGAGTGGGAGAAACCCCAGGGGCCATGGTCCAGGATTCACATATATTTTGCTGGGCCATTCCATGGGCAGACCTTTTTAATTGTAGTAGATGCCTACTCAAAATGGTTAGAAATCATCCTTATGAAAACCACGACGGCCGAAGCAGTAATCACAGTCCTGAGGCATCTATTCGTAACACACGGCCTGCCCGACACCCTAGTCTCTGACAACGGCCCACAATTCACGGCAAACCAGTTCGAGAGGTACTTAGCGGAAGAGGGCATCTGTTGTGTCTTGCCCGCCCTCAGAGCAGCCGGGGCCTTCTTACCTGCTCCCGCACACTGAGGAATGTATGCCTCCCGGTCCCAGTCCTGGCTCCATGCCCACACAAACTGCAGAAGGAGAATCTCCCTGCCCCAGCCCTGACTCCATGCCCAGGCAAACGGAGCAGCTAGACCCCTCCCCCTCCTCCACAGCAGGTGAGCCTGATTCGGATTTCCCGGACCCAGCCGTCAGCGGAGGAGTGGGACACGACAGCATCAGACATGTCCTCTCGGTGCCTTTCCACCCAGCGACGAACGGACTTGCAGAATGTTTCGTTCGGAGCGCCAAGGAAGCGCTATCTAGGATAAGTCCAGGAGATTGGCAAACCAAAATCGATACTTTCCTAGCAGTCCAACATAGAACCCCCTGTGTGACAACTGGCCGCAGCCCAGCGGAACTATTGATGGGCAGGAAACTCAGATGCCCATTAGACCGACTAAACCCAACCTATACCCCAGATGGGTACAAGAGTATCCAAGAAAAAACTAGGGAAATGACAGTGGGTGACCCAGTATGGGCACACAACTATAGCGAAGGCCCAACATGGTTAAAAGGGACAATTCTAGGCATAACCGGGCCAAAATCATACATAGTAGACATGGAGGATGGCAGGGTTTGGAGATGACATATAGACCAATTAAGAAAACGAATACCAAATAATACAGACACCAAACAGCCAGACCCTGACTACCAAATGTTTGAATCTACAGCTGACTCAAACCCGAGGCGAGCGGAGGACTTATCTGAATCCGATGAAGTCCAGCGACGCCAACCGGTTCCTCCTGAAGACAGCAGGGACGACTCTGCCAATAATCCAGGGCTGGACGGCCCGGAGGAGGAGCTGGGAGGAACAAACAGTCCCTCCGGCCAGTTTGACTCACTCCCAGAGAATGAATTGCACAGGTCAGAAAGAGTTAGGAGACGCCCTGTCTACCTGCGTGACTACGTGGAGAAATAACTTGCAAATTTTATGTAAATATGGGTACAATGCGTTCTGGGAGGGAAGGAGTGTAATGTATTTAAACTTTAGGAGGGAAATTTGGGCGGGAACTAGCACGTTGCTGATTGGCTGAAGCCTCAGCCAGAATAGTATTTAAAGAGGGGTTCTTGCCTGTTGTCTTTTGCTGGGATCACTATAAACTAAAGAGCTGTTGTCACTCACTGGTCTCCTGCCTCTTTATTGCCCGAACTTAACAGTTTCCATCCGTTGCTTCTTGTTTGGTCTTCTGGTATGTTGGAGAATAGGGTGACTTGCCTCTTCTTTGTGCAGCCTCTCAAATATTGGAAGACTGCTATGATGTCTCCCCTCTTCCTTCTTTTTATTAGACTAGACCAGGAGTGTCAAACTCAAGGCTCGCGGCCTGCATCCGGCCCATGGGTTGCTTAGATCTGGCCCACGGGGCTGCCCTGGAAATAGAGAAGGACCGGCCCACGGCGCCTCTGCCAGCAAAAATGGAGCTCACGAGGACTGTGCGTGGCAACCCCAGAGGGCTGCAGGAGGCCGTCCCAGCTGAAAACTGGGCTCGGGAGCCCGTTTTCGCTGGCAGAGCCCTCAGGCTGCCACCGGCACCCCTCTGACACAAGTGACGTCATGCTGGCCAAGCCCACCCTGGCCCTCCAAGGTCAAACACAACCCTGATGCGGCCCTCAATGAAATCAAGTTTGACACCCCTGGACTAAACAGACCCAATTCCTGTAACCATTCTTCAAATGTTTTAGCCTCCAGCATCTATTAGCCCCCTAGTCGTCTTTGTTGCTTTTCTCAGTTCTTTCACAATAAATCCAAGGCAGAATAAGAATCTTAGAATTCCTACATTATTGTTATTTACAAGGGAGTGGATTTTGCTGCCAAAATTCAACTGTGCAATTGTGGCTGGTTCAAAGCCAAACAGTAGGACTTGAAGGTCGCCATGTTACTTACATTTAATACTAGACATAGCTGGAGTCTACAAGGCTGGGACTAGAGAAACCTGAAGCTGGAGGCTCACATTTGTGGCGGAGAAACGAAATGCAAATTTGGATGGAACCAGAGGTGAAATCCAGGTTCTGACAGGTTCTGGAGAACCGGTAGTGGAAATTTTGAGTAGTTTGGAGAACCAGCAAATACCACCTCTGGCTGGCCCCAGAGTGGGGTGGGAATCAGTGGTGGGTTTAAAACATTTTTATTACCAGTTCTGTGGGCATGGCTTGGTGGCGTGGCAGGGGAAGGATAGTGTAAAATCTCCATTCCCTCTCCAATCCAGGGGAAGGTTATTGCAAAATCCCCATTTACTCCCAATCAGCTGGAATTTGGGAGGCAGAGAATAGATATGGGCAGGACCAGTCAGAATTTTTACTACCCGTTCTCCGAGCTACTCAAAATTTCCGCTACCGGTTCTCCAGATCTGGTCAGAACCTGCTGAAACCCACCTCTGGTGGGAATGGGGATTTTGCAGTATCCTTTCCCTGCCACGCCCACCAAGCTATGCCCACCAAGCCACACCCACAGAACCGGTAGTAAAAAAAATGTGGATTTCACACCACTGGGTGGAAGGGCTTGCCTTCAGAAGTTGTGAGTGCCCCATTGTGAGGCTTATAAGCCCCAAGTTGTGAGGCTTATAAGCCCCAAGTTGTGAGGCTTATAAAAAGAGACTGGATAGCCACTTTTCTGGAATGGAACAGGGTCTCCTGCTCCAGCAGGGGCTTGAACTAGAACAGGGGTTTCAAACTTAAGGTCCGGGGGCTGGATCCAGCCTGTGGGATGCTTCTGGCCTGCAAGGCTGCTCTGGAAATGGCAAAGGACTGGCCCGCAGTGCCTCTGCCAGTGAAAATGGAGTTTGGGAGGGCTGTTTTTGCTGGCTGAGGGTTGCAGGAAGCTGTCACAGCCGAAAACGGAGCTCGGGAGCCTGTTTTTGCTGGCAGAGCACTTGGGCAACCCCGACACGAGTGATGTTGACCTGGTCAAGCCCCCATGGCCCCCCCAAAGTCAAACACAACTCTGATGCAGCCCTCAATGAAGTCAAGTTTGACACCCCTGAAGTAGAAGACCTCCAAGATCCCTTCCAACTCTCTTATTCTATTCTATCTATTGGAAAGAGGTCTGATCTTTGCCACAGGATATCCAGAAACTCTCTTGGTTTTCCTTCTTGGTAGAAAGTTTCCTTTTTAACAGATTCTGTAGGATGAATATTTCATCTAAATGTGCCACTGCCCTTCATCAGAGATTGCATAGGATCTATCAGACATCGGTTGATTGAAGTGTTCTCCATGTTATGCCAAACAGTGTCTTGATTGATGCTGGAACAGAGTGCCCTTTGCGTCAGTGAGCTCCAACTCCATGGTGGCCTTGTGCTGTCACCACTCTAGACTTCTCCTTTCCCTGCCGAAGACTGATTAGTAATATGTTAAAGCCCAACCATTTCACATGCTCAAAATTCCATACTGTTCAGGGTTTTTTTTTCAGTACTGCCACACCAAAAATTGTCCTTGCATCTGGTTTTTGCTATTCACCTTCATTTAATGGGAAAATGTAAGATTTTTGACATACTCCTCAAAGGAAGAGAGTTTTAGAAATATTGCCATGAGTGATACTTTTGCATTTACCTAATTACAACCAGGTAGTGGGCTAAGAAAGTATCTACAGACCCCTCACATCCTCGACATAATCGATTTCAACTTCTCCCCTCAGGACGCCATTATAGGGCAATGCATGCCAAAGCAACAAGATATAAAGTTTGCTCCCTGTGCTATCACTCTGCTGAACACTTAATTCTCACAGCACGATCTCATTTCTCAACTTGGTGTCTTATGATTTATCACTAGTTGTTTCTAACATGATTAATAGTTGTATCTATGATTTATTATCTATGTCCTATTGCTTACTTTTTACATGTACATTGTGGGCTTAGGCACTGGAGACAAATTCCTGGTGTGTCTAATCACACTTGGCCAAAAGAAACCTATTCTATTCTATTCTATTCTATTCTATTCTATTCTATTCTATTCTATTCTATTCTATTCTATTCTATTCTATTCTTCATTCCAATATTTCTATTCTATTCTATTCTATTCTATATTCCCGTGATGGCAATCCTATGGCAGGCGTGCCACAGGTGTCATGCAGCACCATATCGGTGGGCACGCGAGCGTTGCCCTAGCTCAGCTCCAGCATGCATGCACATGCCGGCCAGCTGATTTTTGGGTCTTCCGGGCACACTGGAAATTGGGGAACAGGCTGTTTCCAGGCTCTGGAGGGCCTCGGGGTGGGGGTGGGGAAGTCCTTTTTTTCGCTCTCGCCAGGGTCCAGAGGCTTTCTAGGAGCCTGGGGAAGGCGAAAAGGGCCTTCCCCACCCCCGAAGACCCTCCGGATGCCGGAAACTGGCTGTTTCCGGCTCCGGATGGGCCTCTGGGGGTGGGGGAGGTGGGGAGGGCCGTTTTCGCCTTCTCCAGCCCCTAGAAAGCCTCTGGAGCCTGGGGGGGGGGGGGAAAATGGGCCTTCCAGTCCCACCGGAAGTCAGGAAATGGGCTATTTCTGGCCTCCAGAGGGTCTGTGGGGGATGGGGAAGGCCGTTTTCACCCACACCAGGCTCTAAGAAAGCCTCTGGAGCCTGGGGAGGGCAAAAAACAGGCCTACTGGGCCCACCGTGCCATCGCACGCCAAAAGTGGGGGGAGCACAGGGGGTTGTGGGCGGGGGGTGGGGCGCATTGAATTATGGGTGTGGGTACACATGCATATGACCCCCCCCACTCCCCCCATTTTTGGCACGCGACGGCAAAAAGATTAGCCATCACTGCTTCTATTCTATTCTATTCTATTCTATTCTATTCTATTCTATTCTATTCTATTCTATTCTATTCTATTCTATTCTCTATTCTCTATTCTATTCTAGTTTCTCTTTTCTTTTCTTTTCTTTTCTTTTCTTCTCTTCTCTTCTCTTCTCTTCTCTTTCATTCTATTTTTTATTCCATTCCATTCCATTCATTCCATTCTATTCAATTCAACAGAGGGACAGCATCAAGCTCACGAGAAATAACACTGTTTTATACCACACTAGTGAGGCCAAACTTCGAATACTGCATCCAGTTTTGGTCACCATGATAAAAAAAAAACAAAATACCAAGACCCTAGAAAGAGTACAGAGTAGAACAACACAGATGACCAAGCGTCTGGAGGCTAAATCATATGATGAACATTTGAGGTATCGAGGTATGGAAGAGAAGGATTAGGGGTGACCTGACAGCTGTCTTTTAGTACTCTGAGGGGCTGTCACAAAGAGTAAGGGATCAACTTATTCTCCAAAGCCCCCAAGGGCAGGACAAGAAAGAACAGGTGAAAGATCATTAAAAGACAGATCCAACTTACAACTCAGAAGAAATTTCCTGACAGTGAGGACAATTAATGAAATAGCTTTTGCCTCCCAGAGTTGTGGGTGTGCTCCATCGTTGGAGGTTTTCAAAGAATAAGAGAAGAGCGACAAAGAGGATTAGGGGACAGGAGGCTAAAACATATGAAGAACGGTTGCAGGAACTCGGTATGTCTAGTTTAATGAAAAGAAGGACCAGGGGAAACATGATAGCACTCTTCCAATATCTCAGGGGCTGCCCCAAAGAAGAGGGAGTCAGACTATTCTTCAAAGCACCAGAGGGTAGAACAAGAAGCAATGGGTGGAAACTAATCAAGGAGAGAAGCAACTTAGAACTAAGGAGAAATTTCCTGACAGATAGAACAATCAGTAAGTGGAACAACTTGCCTCCAGAAGTTGTGAATGCTCCAACACTGGAAATTTTTAAGAAAATATTGGATAACCATTTGTCTGAAATGGTGTAGGGTTTCCTGCCTGGGAAGGGGATTGGATTAGAAGACCTCCAAGGTCCTTTCCAACTCTGTTGTTGTTGTTGTTATTAATAATAATAATAGACTGGGCAACCATTTGACCAGGAGGACCTAAGGTGTCCTCCCACGAGCAGGGCGTTGAAATAGAAGACCTCAAAGGCCCTTTCCAGCCCTATTACGACAGAACTTTTACATTCTGGGTGTGGGATTTTGGGAATTGAAGCCCACGACTGTGGAGGTTGGGAACAGAAACGTGGCTCGGATGCCACCTGCTGGAGTATTATTTAACACCCTGACACACACACAGGAAGCAATTCCAGTGGCAAAAAAATCCTCACTTATTTAGTGTTTGGAAGGGATCTGGAGCAACCTATTTGCCTGATATGTCTGCCTTCCTGACGTTTCCAGTTCTTTGGCATTTCTAGATGGCAGCCTGCCAGGAAGGACTTTGTTTTATTTCCCCACAGGAGGTCGCCATTGGAAAAAAATATAGATTTATATACACTACACACATAGACACACAGATACGCAGACACACACATGCACACACACCAGAAAGAGAGAGAGAGGGAGGGAGGGAGGGAGGGAGGGAGGGAGAGGAAAAGTCCACATGGAAAGTAAGAATGGATGATATTCAAATTCTACATCATTATGTTAAGGAAAGATCCGTCAGAAATTATGGATTGGATTTGCTTCCCTTTCCCATTGCATGTAAAAATCTCTTGTGGTTGTTTTTTTGTTAAGCCTGCAATCCTACGCACAATATCTAAAGGAAATTTTCTACCAAACTTGCCAAATATTCTCATAATTTGATTAGGGCCATGAAAATTGTGATTTTTGAGAGGCTGGGCCATTTCCTGAAAATATCTTGATTATAAAAGAACACTGAGTTAATATTCTTCACTGCTGCTTTTTTATTTCGTTCTGGCTGCTTGATCCCTTCCGATTTTGTTACTCTGTCCTGTTAAACGACAGCATATTTCAGTTACCAAAGGGAAACATCAACTCTGCCAGAAAGTAGAGCTGGGAATAAGACGCTGAGCTTGTCAATTGAAAGGTCAGCAGGTCAACGGTTCGAATCCCTGGTGCCGCTTAACGGGGTGAGCTCCCGTTATTTGTCCCAGCTTCTGCCAACCTAGCAGTTCGAAAGCAGGTAAAAAATGCAAGTAGAAAAATAGGGACCACCTTTGGTGGGAAGGTAACAGCATTCTGCCTTTGGCGTTATGCCGACCACATGACCATGGAGACATCTTCGGACAACCCTGGCTCTTTGGCTTTGAAACGGAGATGAGCACCGCCCCCTAGAGTCGGGAACGACTAGTACGTATGTGCGAGGGGAACCCTTACCTTTACCTTTTACAGTTGGGAATAAATGGTTTTTCAAAACCCTCCATCAAGATTCTAGTTAGAGAAACCAAGTGGGGTGGTGTCTTTTCATCCACATTTCTCCAAAGGAAGGAGAAGTCCACCTTTGGTCCAAGACAATGCTTCACTTTAGCAATGTTGGGAAGTTTGCTGCTAATGTTTTGCAAAGCACCCTCCCCAGGCCATTTTTCTTTGGCTGAATTACCCAGGAGCAAGCAGAGAGCCATCTGAAACTAATTCTCAGATGCTTTTGCCTGGAGCCTTTAGGGATAGCAACTCTCTCTGACGTTATTAATCTTTTTGATAAAAAACAACAACAACAACCAGCATAGCCATTAAAATAATGCAAAACCCATGAAATCGACAGTTAAGAAAACTCTTAGATAGCTCAAATGTCATAAAAGGCTTCCAGCTCAAGGGGGTGGAGGAAAGCGGAAATGCAGTTGAAACGAAGGGGATTATTGTTAGCACAAATTAAAAACTGGCAACTATTTCAAAAACACTTTCTCCCCCCAGGCTCCAAGAAATATGCTCAGTTCGTATTTGAATGAGGAGTACTAATCTGTGATTTTATACACAGGCAAGACAAACAGAACCCCATGTTGAAAATTCTCAAATTTCCAATTGTTGAAAAGTTACATGCAAAAAGTGGGGGGAGGATATTAGAAAGACGTTAAATGCAGTGGTGGGATTCAGCCAGTTCGCATCTATTCGGGAGAACCGGTTGTTAACTTTCTAAGCCATTCGGAGAACCGGTTGTTGGAAGAAATCTTATTTTGGTTTTTTCCACTTTACAGGGCTAATCCTGTAAGGAAGGCAGGAAGGAAACATTCTGGTGGTGTTTCTAGCCTAATCTTTATTGCCCTGCTTACAGAAACTGCCTCTCTGGTTAACCCTTGTTACATTGTAACAGCTAAGGTGAAGCGCCCATCGATGTGAGTGATGTTGAGTAGGCCACACCCACATGGTCACATGACCACCAAGCCACACCTACCCAGCTGATCATTAGGGCAGAGAACTGGTTGTTAAATTATTTGAATCCCACCACTGGTTAAATGTAAATGCTGCATGTTATGAAATATACTAAAATCTGCAAAACCTGATCATTAAGTATCTAGAGGTCTAGCTCAACGAAAAGACTTTCCCTAATATGCTTAATAGGACAATCATTGTTAAACACTCACATTTCTCTAGGGCAGGGGTGTCGAACTCAAGGCCCGCAGGCCAGATGCGGCTTGCGGAGTGGTTAGATCTGGCCTGCAGGGCCGGCCTGGAAATAGCAAAGGCCTGTCCCATGGTGCATCGGGCAGCCAAAATGGGGCGTGGGAGGCCACGCACGGACTCCTGTGCCCTGTTTTGGGCCTGGACAGCCTCCTGTAGCACTCTGGTAGCCAAAACGGGGCGTGTGGGGCAGGGGTGGTATTCACTTACCTTTGCTACCAGTTCGCAAATGTGAGCATTCGTGCGCCACCTCTGCACATGTGCAGGACATTCCGTGCATTCACAGAGCGTCAAAAACGGGATGTGATGATATCCGGGTGGGTGGGCGGAGCCTTCTGCTACCAACACTACCGGTTTGCCCGAACTGCATAGAACCTACTGAATACCACCACTCGTGTAGCCCTCCCCCATGGCCTCTTTTGGCCTGGAGAGCCTCCTGCAGCATTCTGGCAGCCAAAATGGGGCATGCGGGGGTATCGCGTGGCCTCCTCTGGCCCCTTTTGGGCTGGGACTGCCTCCTGCAGCACTCTGGCAGCTAAAATGGGGCACGGGGGGGGGGCCTCGCGTGGCCCCACCGCATCCTGTTTTGGCTGGCAGAGTGCTGCAGGAGGCAACGGTCCCGTCTCCCCTTACCCCCCCAGCCAGCCTGTGGAGGACAACTACAATGCTGATCCGGCCCTCGAAGAAATCCAGTTTGACATCAGAGGTGGGTTACAGCAGGTTCTGACCATTTCTGGAGAACAGGTAGCGGAAATTTTGAGTAGTTCGGAGAACCGGTAGTAAAAATTCTGACTGGCCCCGTCCCCAACTATTCTCTGCCTCCCGAGTCCCAGCTGATTGGGAAGAAATGGGGATTTTGCAGTGACCTTCCCCTGGAATGGGGTGGGAATGGAGATTTTACAGTATCTTTCCCCTGCCACGCCCACCAGGCCACGCCCACCAAGCCACACCCACATAACCGGTAGTAAAAATGTTTGAAACCCTCCACTGTTGGACACCCTTTCTGTAGTTTAGGTTCCCAATAGTGAGTTTTTTTGTCTCTCTTCCCAGTTGGATAGCCTCCGGGTGTAAGCCATCTGTCAGCCCTTTGAGGTAGTCCAGAAAAGAAGCACCAAGTAATGTATTACGGTAACAGAATTTTTTCAAGTCTAAAATAACTCTTCCCCCGTCACCTTTTAAGCCAAAGAAGCTTAGGGAGGGTCACTTCCTGAGTAATTTTTCATATCCCCATTGTGTGCATAGGCTAAGCTGCATCTTATCTGTCTCTTGTCTAGTCTGCAGCTCCTCCTCTTCTTCCTCCTCCCTCTCAAGGACATTCTCACAGACAATTACATTATCAGTTGCATTTTCTGATTGGTTTGATTATTTATTTAGCATCTGGCATTTCTACATTGAGAGGCAGGGAGTCCACAATGTTATTATAGAGCACTTTGTCTAAGATTGCTAGTTTGTTTAGTTTACGCTTGCATGATATCCAGGATGCCCTGCAGGGGGCGAACTAGCTCCACATACAGAGCGGCTAACAACATTCTGCTGGAGTGTCAGCATGTAATACTGCAGGGCTAACTCACTGCTCCCTCCAGCAGTTCGATCCTGACCAGCTAAAGGTTGACTCAGCCTTCCATCCTTTCCGAGGTCGTAAAATGAGGACTCAGATTGTTGGGGGGCAATAGGCTGACTCTGTAAACCGCTTAGGGAGGGCTGTAAAGCACTGTGAAGCGGTATATAAGTCTAAGTGGTATTGCTATTTTCCTTCCTTCCTTCCTTCCTTCCTTCCTTCCTTCCTTCCTTCCTTCCTTCCTTCCTTGTTGATACAATGGTTAGAATGCATTATTGCAGGCTTTGCCCATAGCCAGCAATTTGATCCTGACTGGCTCAAGAATGACTCAGCCTTCCAAGGTTGGTAAAATGAGGATCCAGATTGTTGGGGGCAAGAGGCTGATTCTGTAAACCGGTTAGGGAGGGCTGTAAATCACTGTGAAGCGGTATATAAGTCTAAGTGCTATGGCTATCACTATCATTCAGGGCTTTTCTCCAGCAATTTTGCCTAGCATTTAGTCAAGTCCATTGCTTGTTGGGTGTTAGCTTCCCAGCGGAGTGGTACCTATTTATCTACTTGCATTTTACGTATTAGGTTGGCAGAAGTTAAGGGCAAGTGATGGGAACTCACTCCATCACACGGTGCTGGGGCTCAGACATCTGGAAAAGGGTGAGGGGGAAAAAAACAGATTGTTTCCATGTGAATGCATCAGGCCATAAATTGGTTCTAAACTGGAAATGGTTTGATTGCTGAAATTCTTGTGAACTCTTTCATCTCACTAAAGCTTGTTCAAGAAGACCTTGAGAGAATTACTTCTGAGTTAGTCGTTCTGTTCCCATGGCAAATGAAACTCTCTCCCCTCCCCTCTCTCTCCAAACCAGGATAATTAGAATGTACACTTTTGCCATAATATCATTATCAGCCTATTTACAGAGGCTTTGCTTCCATATTGATTAAGGACAAGGAAAATGAGATGAATGAGGGAGGATGTGATGAAATCACATATCTAGTTTAATGAAAAGAAGGACTAGCGGTGACATGATAGCAAGTGTTCCAATATCTCAGGGGTTGCCACAAAGAAGAGGGAGTCAAACTATTCTCCAGATCAGGGGTCTCCAACTTTTTGGACTGCAGGGACCACAAAATTCATAATTTTAAATCCCATGGACCACTAATATGATTTTTAAAAAAAGATAAATAGTATTTAGTGCAATATAAAAATGCAAATGATTTTTCTACGGACCACCAAAATTTCCTCATGGAACACCAGTGGTCCACGGACCCTCAGTTGGTGACCGCTGCTCCAAAGCACCTGAGGACAGGACAAGAAGCAATGGGTGGAAACTAATCAAGGAGAGAAGCAACCTAGAACTAAGGAGAAATTTCCTGAGAGTGAGAACAATGAATCAGTGGAACAACTTGCCTGCAGAAGTTGTGAATGCTCCAACACTGGAAGTTTTTAAGAAGAGATTAGACAACCATTTGTCTGAAATGGTATAGGGTTTCCTGCCTAGGCAGGGGGTTGGACTAGAACACCTCCGAGGTCCCTTCCAACTCTGTTATTATGATTATTATTATCATTAAATCTCAGCGCATGGAACATCATCGCTTGCCTGCACCTGATCTTACCCCAAAAACACCCCCTCTGCAAAATGTCTAGTTCTAGGTCCAGAGACAACTGCAGGAGAGGGGAGGGGGGAGGAGGAAAGCAACACAACAGTCCCTTCCCCTGCAGCTGTCTGTCATAAGGAGGCGCGCAGTGTCGGAAACGACAGCTGTCTCTGCAGGCAGGGAATCCCTCCTACACCAGTGGCCTCGTTTCGAGAGGCTATGTGTTACAGGACCGCATGGGGTCCCAGGAGGTTTGGCAGATGCATATTTACACACAACAATGTGACATCACAGCTGCAAGTGCTTTAGATCAGGGGTCTCCAACCTTGGTCCCTTTAAGACTTGTGGACTTCAACTCCCAGAGTTCCTCAGCCAGCTTTGCTGGCTGAGGGACTCTGGGAGTTGAAGTCCACAAGTCTTAAAGGGACCAAGGTTGGAGACCCCTGCTTTAGATGATGTTGGCCTTCATATGGACCAAATTCTTCCCGAGGATAATCATAATGTATCGGCATATATGTGCGGATGCAAGCGGGGCGGGGGGGCTTTTGTAACTGAGAGATGGACATTTTGTCCTTATGGTATCATTCATGTACCAGGTACAATCCAAAGGTTCTGTCCTGGGGGGGTTAAATCAGTTTAAAAAAATCACCAGGACTAGATGGATTACATCCCAGGATTCTGAAAAAGCTAGGGTCAACCTATTTTCCAAAAGCACCAGAGGACAGAGCAAGAAACAAAGCTGTCAGAAATGGTGTAGGGTCTCCTGCTTGGGACTAGATGACCTGCAAGGTTCCTTCCAATTCCCTTAATCTGTTAATCTTCATAAATGAATTAGAGCGGGTAGAAGGGGACTTCATCAAATTTGCAGATGACATGAAGCTGGAGGGGGGGGGGAATTGCCTAAACTTTAGAAGACTCAGACTTGAGCATTAAGCCCTAGCCAGCGAGATGTGGTTTAGTGGAGAGAAAAGTATGGTAAGATCCTCCACCTAGGCAAGAAAAACCAAATGCATAGATATAGAATAGGAGGCATCTGGTTCAATAATAATAATAATAGTGAGAGGCATCTAGGTGTCCTAGAGCAGGGGTCTCCAACCTTGGCAGCTTTAAGACTTGTGGACTTCAACACCCAGAGTTCCTCAACCAGCAAAGCTTGTGAGCAAAGCTGGCTGAGGAATTCTGGGAGTTGAAGTCCACAAATCTTAAAGTGACCAAGGTTAGAGACCCCTGGCCTAGAGGACCACCATTAAAGTATGAGCCTGCAGTTGCCAAAAAAGCCAACAAAGTCCTAGGCTGCCTCAACAGAAGGATAGCATCAAGATCAAGGAGAGATTCAACCTAGGACTGAAATTAAGAGGTTCAACCAAGGATAAATTTTCTGACAGTGAGGACAATTAACCAGTGGATCCATTTGCCTTCAGGAGTTGTGGGAGCTCCATCACTGGAGGTTTTTAAGAAGAGACTGGACAGCCACTTGTCTGAAGTTGTTGTGACTCATCCTCCTTCCTCTCCTCAGCCGGGCCCCTCCTGTCTCCAACCAGGCCTGTTATCAGACTCTGAGTCTGATAATAAAGATGAACGGCCTGTCATGCCTCCAGCCCCCGGCCCTGGCCCCATGCCCGGAGGTGATTCCAGGAGTGAACAAACAAGCCCGATAAACCTCACTCATACGGCATGTGTTCCCTTGGCTCAGCCGTCAGAGGAAGCCAGTCCGGTATTGGAATTGCTCGGGCCTACTCCTTCTGACCCCTCCCTTTCCCAAACAGCAGAAGACAATTCAAAGTGGGAGGATCCTCGTTTCCGGAGATCTGAGAGGCGACGCCAGCAGAAGGAAGGAAGGGGCAGGCCTGGATAAATGCTGAGTCATGGAGCACACCCCACAGCCTATATAAAGGACCTGCTTTTGGCATTCCAACCTTGAGTCAAGCAAAGTCTTATTGAGTTTGCTGATACCGGACCCTATCGCTGAAGTCACAACTTGGACTCCTGCCTGCCCTGATAAACCTCGAAGGGACTTGGCAAGCTCCAGAGGCTTCGTTGCCAAGTTTGCCACGGACTTCCTTGACTCGTTCGTCGGAGTGGGGGGTCGGACACGACAGAAGTGGTGTAGTGTCTCCTGATTGAGGGGTTGGACTAGAAGATCTCCAAAGTCCCTTCCAGCTCTATTCTATTCTAAAGTTTCTAAAGCATGAAGTGAGGGAAGCCTGGCTATGTCGCTGCACCCCCCAAACTAGTGTTCCACCCAGGGGTGGGTGAAATCCAGCAGGTTCTAACAGGCTCTGGAGAACCGGTATTGGAAATTTTGAGTAGTTTGGAGAACCAGAAAATACCACCTCTGGCTTGCCCCAGAGTGGGGTGGGAATGGGGATTTTGCAATATCCTTCCCCTGCCACGCCCACCAAGCCACGCCCACAGAACCGGTAGTAAAAAAACATTGGATTTCATCCAAAAGAAGAAGCAGCAACAGCAGCAGTTGATATGGATCGGTTTTGCATCTCAGTTCCCAGAATCAGAGAGTTCCTGATGGTTTTATTTCAGTTGGCTGCTTCCAGCCCTAGAATCTGCTTTCCCACTTAATCCATGGCCATTTTGCATTAACAGGCTGATCAAAATAGTCTGTTCTTTTTACGTCGTCCTTTCCCCCCCCCCCCCCCCGTGCATCCCACAACCGCGTGGAAGAATGTTATACTTTCTATCAGCCAGTTTGCTAATTTTCATCTGCAGATGTTTTGTGTTCTGGGGGGAACCAGGACAGACACCAGGCACCGCTTCCCACCAAATTTACATGTGTTTTGGAACCTTGCTTTCCTCTTCTCTTGGTTTTGCTATTAAAAGCTTTTATTTTGCTCCTGATGGCTTTAACATTCCTGATTGTAACATGATTGCCGGGCCATTTGTATGTGGCTTCCCATGTGTGCGTTCTCTCCTGACTTGCTGGTTGCTAAGGACGTTTTTTACATCTGTAGCTCTCTCTCCCAATTCGTCGCCCATCATCATTCCAAGGATCCAGCTGTCGGCACCAGCTGTGAAAAGACTGATTGCTGCAAAACAAAGGAAGAGGAGGAGGAGGAGGAGGAGGAGGAGGAGGAGGAGGAGGAGGAGGAGGAGAAATAAATCTTTACCTGGGAGCTGCCATGTGCCACCATCTTGTTTTGACTGATGGCTAGTTCTCATGATCAAAAGGGAAAGGAAGAGGAATGGAAAACATCACTGTGGATATAAAATGCCAAATTCGCTTCCGTTTCACAGTGGGAAATCATTTTCCATCGAGGCCCACCTACCCTTAGGAATAATATATTGCAGGCTGCAGGTGGGTGGGCACCCATCACAAATCCCTCTCTTCCGACCTGTTTCTCCCCACCTTCTTCTCTGCGTACAGATAGTCCTTGATTTATAGCCACAATTGGGGCCAGAATTTCCACTGCGAAAGGAGGCGGTCATTAAGGGAGTCGTATCCAATGTTATGATTTATTTATTTATTTGCCAGAATTGTTAAAGGAATCCAGCTTCCCCCATTTGCTTGCTTTTTGGACGCTGGCTGGGAAGGTGGCAAAAGGCGATCCCATGACCCTCCGCAACCATCCTAAATACACGGTAGTTGCCAAACACACCTGACTCACGATCACGTGACCATGGGGACGGATGCGATGATCACAGGTGTGAGAAGCATTATGAGTCGCTTTGTTCAGTGCAGTCATTACTTCGAATGACTGTGGAGCGTCTCAGTCAACCAGGTCCTGGTTGTCCCAAAGGTGCTTTTTCAAGAGGCAACTGAACTTTCTGGTTATTCTTAGAAGATGTTTCGCTTCTCATCCAAGAAGCTTCTTCAGCTCTGACAGGATTAATGGGGTATGGAAGGATTTATATTCCTCGCAGACAGCTGGTCATTTGCATCCTTTTTAGAGGGTCTGTTGTGTCTGCGCCCTGCCCAAGTTGGGCCCCCTGCCAGAAAGTGACTTGGAAAGTGAGGGGGAAGGGCCATCAGGACTTACCTTGGGAGCACCGGTTTCCCTGGCTCAGCTCAGGAGCCAGAGGCAGGCCAGGTGGAAGAGATAACGAGGCCTCCGTCCCCTGACTCTTTCCCCCCCCCCAGGCTACGCCTCCAGACCCAGCTGATGGCAATCAGGCCTGGATGGACCCTAGGTTTCGTAGGTAGGAGAGGCGGGAACAACAGAAGCAGGGGTGGGGCAGGCCTAGGAAGTGCTGAGTCATGGAGCCACACCCCCACAGGATATAAAACCAGCGAGGGCTGCTATGCCTCTTCGTAGCAGGCAAATCAACTGCTTAACTAAGAGCTGAAGTACTGTTTGTTCCTGGGTGACTCATCGGCATCAAGAGAGATAACAGAGTCACTTGGCAGACGCTCGCTAGTTTGCTGCCAGAGCTGTTAGTGCCGGCTAATTAAGCCATCGCTTGGACGGAGGTGAGGGGGGACAGAACAGGGTCCTAGAAGCACGTGGAGGTTTAGTTGTGTCCTCAGGTTCACCTGAGTTAGTGCTTCTGGTTTATGTAGTCTGCATTTTTTTCCTCTGGAAATCCATTCCGACTCCCACACCACTCAAAGGGTGTTCATCCCAAATTGTATAGTTAAAAGTCTATAGAGAGTCTCAGTCATCCAGATCAGGGGTCTCCAATCTTGGTCCCTTTAAGACTTGTGGACTTCAACTCCCAGAGTTCCTCAGCCAGCTTTCTGGAAGTTGAAGTCCACAAGTCTTAAAGGCACCAAGGTTGGAGACCCCTGATCCAGATTATGGTTGTCCCAAAGGTGGATTATTTTTTTTCCAAGCTGCAGCTGGACTTTCTGGTTATTCTTTGAAGATGTTTTGCTTTTCATCCAAGAAGCTCCTTCACTCTTCCTTACTTTGAACAGTCACTAAACGAATGGTCGTAAGTCAAGGACAGCCTTGCCCTTTCATTAGGTTTCCGTTAGTCTTACTGGAAAGCTAAGGAGATACCAGGAGACAAAGAAAGGGAAAAACAGGAACTTCATCACTGTTTGGCCAATGTATAGGTCACAGGTCAAGCATGGCCCATCCCACCCAAGAGAATTTCTCCAAAACATCCGAGTTTTTGCTCTGAAGAAACTGAAACAGATTGAATATTCTTTAGAAATGATCACCAACCAGAAATTATGCAGCCTTTTAAAGGCTAGAGAAAGGGACGGCTTTTCAAGTTTAGTGGTCTTTGAAGATTATTCAAATAATATCATTCCAGATTCCAATCTAGAAAAAAGTTTTTGAGCACCCTAGAAAATAATCAATGTCAGGGTTTTCGGAGGAAGTGTGCAGACCTGATCATGCTTGTGGACTTCTTAGTGGCTTTGGGTACCTTCCTGTCTATAGCAGGGGAGACAGGATAGCAGTCTTCCAATATTTGAGGGGCTGCCCCAGAGGCGAGAGGGCCAAGCTATTTTCCAAGGCACCCGAAAGTCAGACAAGGTTGGATGGAAACTGATCACGTGGGTACTAATGTTGTTGTTGTTAGTTGCGAAGTCGTGTCCAACCCATCGCGACCTCATGGACAACATTCCTCCAGGCCTTCCTGTCCTCTACCATCCTCTGGAGTCCATTTAAACTCATGCCTATTGCTTCAGTGACTCCATCCAGCCACCTCATTCTCTGTCGTTCCGTTCTTCTTTTGCCCTCAATCTTTCCCACTCTTTATAGAGTGGTACTAATACCACTCTATAAAGCCTTAGTCAGACCAGACCTAGAGTTTTGGTCACCACACTATAAAAAAGAAGTTGAAATTCTAGAAAGAGTGCAGAGAAGAGCAACCCGGATGATTAGGGGACTGGAGGCTAAAACATATGATGAACGGTTGCAGGAACTGGGCCTGGCTAGTCTAGTGAAGAGAAGGACCAGGGGAGACAGGATAGCAGTCTTCCAATATTTGAGGGGCTGCCCCAGAGAGGAGGGGGTCAAGCTATTTTCCAAAGCACCTGAAGGCCAGACAAGGAATAATGGATGGAAACGGATCAAGGAGAGATTCAACCTGGAAATAAGGAGGAATTTTCTGACAGGGAGAACAATCAACCCATGGAACAGAAGTTGCCTTCAGAAGCTCCCACAAGCTTCATCATTGGAAGCTTTCAAAAAGAGATTGGACTTGGGTAGGGGGTTGGACTAAATGACCCACAAGGTCCCTTCCAACTCTGTTAATCTGTATCTAGCACCTTGCCTCAGCAGAAACATGGGTGGGTGGGTGTGTCTCCAGCCTTCCTTGCCAACTCAGCCGCAGAAGATTGAAGCCCGCAATCCTTTCCATGGCCAGTCACTTCCCTTGCTTACAATTTCCATCTTGCTTCCGATGCTTTTTTAAACATTTATTTGAAACTGCTGGGAAACATTATCCAGTAGTCTGGTCCACCATGTCATCAATTGGCAAAAGATATCCACTTTTACTTCTTCATTTTTTTCCCCTTTTACAATTCTCAGAGTGACTGTGGAATGCTCTAAGAGATATCTGGAGGTGGTTATAGAGGGATGAGAGCAAGCAAATTGAAACTAATCCAGACAAGATGGAAAAATTATTTCTCTCCCCACCCACCCGCCCTCTCCTTGCAAAACTCAACAGCAAATCTGAGATTGTCCACCATATCCCCAATGTTCTGGCCTTTATCTTCAGATCTATTAAAGCTCCCCAGCATTTTCTTTCGGTTATTAGACCTGCAGACAAGGGAAGGATTTGTTTCCTGTCACGGACACTGAGGAGGTCAGGTGGGCACGACACTACTAACACTACTAACACTACTAACACTACTAACACTACTAACCAGAGCATATAAAACAGTTTTCATATCAAATGATCTAATTGCCAAAGCCCACTGCAACTACATTGCAAAAAAGGCTTTAAGAGTTGTAAACTTAATTTTGCGTAGCTTCTTCTCCAGAAAGATTACACTACTAACCAGAGCATACAAAACATTTGCTAGACCAATTCTTGAACACAGCTCGCCTGTCTGGAACCCACACCTCATTTCTGACATAAATACAATTGAGCGTGTCCAGAAATATTTTACAAGAAGAGTTCTCCACTCCTCTGATTACAACAAAATACCTTATGCCACCAGACTTGAAATCCTGGGCTTAAGAAAATTTAGAACTCTGCCACCTTTGACATGATCTGAGTTTAACTCATAAAATCATCTATTACAATGTCCTTCCTGTCGAAGACTACTTCAATTGCAACAATACACAAGCACACAATAGATTTAAGCTTAATGTTAACCGCTTCAATCTTGATTGAAGAAAATATGACTTCAGTAACAGAGTTGTTAATGCCTGGAATACACTACCTGACTCTGTGGTCTCTTCCCAAAATCCCCAAAGCTTTAACCAAAAACTATCTACTATTGACCTCCCCCCATTCCTAAGAGGTCTGTAAGGGGCGTGCATAAGAGCATCAGCGTGCCTACTGTTCCTGTCCTAATGTTCCCTTGATTGTATCCAATTCGTACGGTTATTTCATGCTTATACTTATATATAACATGTGACAAAAATAAATAAATAAATTAAATAAATAAATTAAAGGCTGCCTCAGTGATGACAGCCCTTTGTGTGTTTCTCAGAAGAAGGAAATCATCAGAAGAGAGAGTCCTCTACAAAGCTTGTCTGAGCTTTTCTCCAGAACTTGTTTTCCTGATGTTCAGCTATCTATGGTGGCAAATCCTTGGAAGGAAGTGGGGTGGGGGGGAGAGCCTGCAGGTGTCAGGGACATCCATCTACCAGACATTTTTCTGGCTGTGTGGGACTTCCAGTGTCAGACAGATGTGCCCAGAGTGTACGCAAATGTCTGTAAAGACAAGTGTCCATATCAAATTCCATCAGCAGCGTTCCCAGCAGCTGAATCATTGGCTCATTCAGGAATCTTCTGAATCATTAAACCCATGTTGGGTTGGGGACTTGCCAGGGTCTTTCCTTCACCCAATTCAGACTCCAGTCCCAGAAAGAAACTCGCTGGGCGTTATTCCGTTTTATAGAGGTAGGTAACCTTGGTGGTATGAACAGAGGCATAGAATCAAAATCACGTGGAGTATTAGTACCACTTTATAAAACCTTAGTAAGACCACACTTAAAAGGCTGCATCCAGTTTTGGCCACCACATTACAAAAAGGTGCTGAGACTTTGGGAAAAAGTGCAGAGAAGAGCAACAAGTATGATTAAAGGCCTGGAGATTAAAACATATGAAGAACGGTTGCAGGAATGGGGTATGTCTTATCTAGTGAAAAGAACTGGAATAGAATAAAGCTGGAGGTTTTCTAGTCCAGGGGTCTCCAACCTTGGCAACTTGAAGACTTGTGGACGCCAACTCCCAGAATTCCTCAGCCAGCTACCCCTGTTTATTTATTTATTTATTTAAATTTTTATACCGCCCTTCTCCCGAAGGACTCAGGGCGGTGTACAGCCAAAGTTAAAACAGTTAAATATACAAAATTAAAATATCAATTAAAATATATATTCAATAATGGCCAAATTAAAACCGTCAAATTGACCCAGCCTAAAACACCCCATATAAAATTACTCAAAATTAAAAATTTGAAAAATTTAAAAATCTAAAAAATCAAGCCAGTCCCGCTTGGATAAATAAATAAGTTTTTAATTCCCGGCGAACCCGCTGCCCAAGCAGGAGAACCTATACATTTCAGACCAATGATTGTCCAGTCTCTTCTTAAGAATCTCCAGTGATGGAGCACCCATGACTTCTGGTGGCAGGCTGTTCCACTGGTTAATTGTCCTCACTGTAAGGAAGTTTCTCCTTAATTCCAGGTTGCTTCTCTCTTTGATTAGTTTCCAACTATTGTTTCTTGTCCTGCCTTCTGGTGCTTTGGAGAATAATTTGCTCCCCTTTTCTTTGTGGCAGCCCAAGTATTAGAATACATTTATTTATTTATTTATTTATTTATTTATTTATTTATTTATTTATTTATTTATTTATTTGTCAAACACAACAATATATATAAATATAAGCATGAAATAACCATACAAATTGGATACAACTGAAGGGAACATTAGGACAGGAACGGTAGGCACACTGGTGGTCTTATGCACGCCCCTTATAGACCTCTTAGGAATGGGCTGAGGTCAACAGTAGATAGTCTTTGGTTAAATCTTTGGGGATTTTGGGAAGAGACCAGAGTCTGGTAGTGCATTCCAGGCATTAACAACTCTGTTACTGAAGTCATATTTTCTACAATCAAGATTGGAGCAGTTCATTTTAAGTTTAAATCTATTGTGTGCTCATGTGTTGTTGTGGTTGAAGCTGAAGTAGTCTTCGACAGGAAGGACATTGTAATGGATGATTCTATGAGTTAAACTCAGGTCATGTCGAAGGCGGCGTAGTTCTAAATTTTCTAAGCCCAGGATTTCAAGTCTGGTGGCATAAGGTATTTTGTTGTGATCAGAGGAATGGAGAACTCTTCTTGTAAAATATTTCTGGACACGCTCAATTGTATTACTACTATCCTGTAACCCTAATTCTTCATATGCTTTAGTCTCCAGGCCTTTGATCATCTTAGTTGCTCTTCTTTGAACTTTTTCCAAAGTCTCAACATCTTTTTTGTAGTATGGTGACCAAAATTGGTGACAGGATAACAGTGTTCCAATATTCGAGGGGCTGCCACAAAGAAGAATGGTCAACTTATTTTCCAAAACACCAGAAGGCAAGACCAGAAACAACGGATGGAGACTAATCAAGGAGAGAAGCAACACAGAACTAAGGAGAAATTTCCTAATGGTTAAAACAATTAACCAGTGGAACAGCCGGCCTCCAAAAGTTGTTGGGTTCTTCATCACTGGAGGCTTTTAAGAAGAGGCTGGACAGCCACTTGCCTGAAATGGTCTTGGGTTTCCTGATCGAGTAGGGGGTTGGACTAGAAGACCTCCAAGGTTCCCTCCAACTCAAGTTATTGTTATTCTGGTATAGTTAAGAAAATGTCTATGCCAGATTACAACCCTCAAGGTTTCCAAGGAAGCAAAATCTATCTATTCTGGGGTGAATTCTAGAAGCTGGAGTCCCAAACACATTTGAAAGGAGGTAAGAGAGTCCACCTGCTACAAAGGACTAGGGGGAATGGCCAGATCTATTTGCAAAAGGACGGAGAGCCACTTGGTGATACTATATATATATATATATATATATATATATATATATATATATATATATATATATATATATATATATATATATAGGTCTTTGGTTGTTCGGGTTTTCTCCCGTGTAAGATTGGAAGTGTCTTGGCGACGTTTCGACGAAGTCTCATTCGTCATCTTCAGGCTTCAGCTTCGTGCTTCTGGGAGCAATGTGTGATCGCAGCTGTTTCTTCCTTTTAACTGCTAGTGGGGGTTTGAACTGATTGGGTGGGAGCTTGGCTGTGCTCTGATTGGATGGGGGTTTTTCTGTGCTCTGATTGGATGGGGGTGTGTCCTGTGTTGGTGGGGGCTTGGTTGTGCTCAGTCTAGTCTGTGCTGCAGGGGGATTTGAACTGGTGAGCTGCATAGCTGTTGTTTGGCTTTGTGGTCGTGCTACATCTTCATAGTGGGTGTCAGTCTGCTGCATGAATGGATTGGAGGGGTTTGAAATGGCTAATGTTGCAGCTGCGGTCTGGCTTCTGGTCCTTGGTCGTGCTTCATGATCAGTGTGGGTTTGGGTCTGCTTTCTGGGTGGATGCGGTGGTGACATCCTGTGTGGACCTTGTGAGTGTGGGTCTGGTGTCATTCCTCGTGTTAGGGACTCGTTTGTCAATAAGGGCGGGTTTCAAATGGCTGGTAGGCGGAGGTGTCATCTCGTTTGTTCATGCTGTGTGGGCGTTTTCTATCTCAATGGCTTCTCTGATTATTCTGTTGTTAAAGTGTTCAGTTTTGGCGATAGTTCTGGTCTTTTAAATTCAATATCATGTCCTGTGACTTTAAAATGTTGGACCAGGGAAGAAGTTGGTTCCTCTTTTGAATGAGTTCTTGTGTTCTTCAATGCACTTATTCTTCTGTTGGTTTGTCCAATGTATGTGGTGGGGCAGACGGTGCATGGGATTTCATATACTCCTTGATTTTCTAACTCAATTTTGTCTTTGGGGTTTCTTAGGATGGTGGATATTTTTCTGTTTGTGCAGAATGCTGTCTTGATGTTGTGTTTGTGGAGGATCTTGCTGATTCTGTCTGTGGTGCCTTTTATATATGGGAGGAGGGCTGTGCCGTTTTCTTGTTCTCTGTCTTGGATTTTAGTGGGGGGTTCTTTTGGATTAGCTTGGTAATCTTATTTGTTTGGAATCCATTGGATGTTAGTACGTTAGTGAGAGTGTCTAGTTCGGGTTTTAGGTGTTGTTCATCAGCTAAGCATTTTGTTCTGGAGATGAGTGTCTTGGCTACGGAGTTGATCTGTGCTGGGTGGTGGTGTGAGAGTGCGTGCAGATAGCGGTTTGTGTGTGTTTTCTTCTGGTAGATGGTGTGTCCTAGGGAGCCATTGGGTTTTCTGTAGACTAAGACATCCAGGAAGGGAAGTTGGTTATTAACTTCTGTTTCCATGGTGAACTGTATTTTGGGGTGTAGGCTATTGAGGTGTGTGAGGAAGTTGTCAAGTTTTTCTTTCCCGTGTGGCCAGATTATATATATAGGTCTTTGGTCATATATATATATAGGTCTTTGGTTATTCGGGTTTTCTCCCGCGTAAAATTGGAAGTGTCTTGGCGACGTTTCGACGAAGTCTTCTTCCCTGGTCCAACACTTTAAAGTCACAGGACACGATATTGACTTTAAAAAGACCAGAACTATCGCCAAAACTGAACACTTTAACAACAGAATAATCAGAGAAGCCATCGAGATAGAAAAACGCCCACACAGCATGAACAAACGAGATGATACCTCCCGCCTACCAGCCATTTGGAAACCTGCCCTTATTGACAAACGTGTCCCTAACACGAGGAATGACACCAGACCCACACTCACGAGGTCCACACAGGATGTCACCACCACACATCCACCCAGAAAGCACACCCAAACCCACACTGATCAGGAAGCACGACCAAGGACCAGAAGCCAGACCGCAGCTGCAACATTAGCCATTTCAAACCCCTCCAATCCATACATGCAGCAGACTGACACCCACTACGAAGATGTAGCACGACCACGAACACGAAGCCAAACAGCAGCAGTGCAGCTCACCAGCTCAGATCCCCCTGCAACTCAGACTAATTTGAGCACAACCAAGCCCCCACCCAAACAGGACACACCCCCAGCCAATCAGAGCACAAAAAAACTCACATCCAATCAGAGCACAGCCAAGCTCCCACCCAATCAGTTCAAACCCCCACTAGCAGTTAAAAAGGAAGAAACAGCTGCAATCACACATTGCTGCCAGAAGCACGAAGCTGAAGCCTGAAGATGACGAATGAGACTTCGTCGAAACGTCGCCAAGACACTTCCAATTTTACGCGGGAGAAAACCCGAATAACCAAAGACCTACATACAAACACCCGCGAAAACCTCAGAAAACATATATATATATATATATATATGTTTGCTTACTGCCATCTAGATGTCAAAAAAAAATGTTCAGAGAAAAGCAACTAAAATGATCAAAGGCCTGGAGACTAAACCATATGAAGGATAGCTGCAGGAATTGGGTATGTATGTCTGGTTTGATGAAAAGAAGATCTGAGGACGACATGATAGCAGTCTTCCAGTATTTGAGGGGCTGCCACAAAGAAGAGGGGGTTGAATTATTTTCCAAAGCAATAAGAGGGCAGGACAAGAAGCAATGGATGGAAACTAATCAAGGAGAGAAGCAACCTGGCATTAAGGAGAAATTTGCAGACACTGAGAACAATTAACCAGTGGAACAGCTGGCCTCCAGAAGTTGTGGGCGCTCCATCACTGGAGGCTTTAAGAGGAGATTGGACAATGGCCTGAAATGGTCTAGTGTTTCCTTCTTTGGCAAGGGGTTAGACTAGAAGACCTCCAAGGTACCTTACAACTCTGTTATTTTGTGATTTCACGTGATGCTTCTGTTCTCAGTCCCAGTTTCTGCCTGGCCTGGCCCCGCTGCCTCCTGCTACTCATGGCTGTTCTAGAGCAATTTTGCTTTTTTGCATTGCAATCTGGAGGGAATGCTGCTTTTCATGCCTCATTACATTTGTCTCCGGCTTCGGGCACATTAAGGCTGCATTGCCAGACTGTGGAATGCGAGCATTAGCCTTTGCAATGGTACTTAAAGAATTCCTTTGGCTGTTGTTGTTTTTTTTCCAGAGGATGGGGGGAGAATTATTTGCAGATCCATATGCTATCTGTCTTATGGCTATTAAAGCTACACAGGAATCTCAGGCCGGAAACAGAAGTGTTATGTAGAGTGGCAATCACAAGCAAGAGGCCGACCAGGGCATAAAATCTGGCTCAGAGTAATGTGTAGCTAAGTGATTGAGGATTTGAAGCATTTATGCAGCATCTTTGAAAATGCCAAGCCTTTTTGGGTGCAAAGCAGGGGTGAAATGCTCCCGGTTTGGACCAAATCACCTGATCCGGTAGCGATGGCGGCGATGGTTTGGAGAACTGGTAGCAAAAATCCCTGCACCCACCTCCATGCCCAGCTGAGCCACGCAATCATCAGAGGTTGGGTTTTTTTTTTACTTTTAAAAGCATTTTTTCTTTGGCCGAAAAAATACTTTTAAAAGGAAAAAAAAAGCCTCTGATGATCACGCGGCTCAGCTGGGATCGTCAGAGCCTTTTGAAAGCATTTTTTCTACAACCCCTTCGGCCGAAGAGATTGTAAAAAAATGCTTTTAAAAGGCTCCTCTGATGATCCCAGATGAATTTTACATTTCGCCCCTGGTGCAAAGATGTTAAAACTTTTGTAAAACTGAAAATTTATAGTGATTATACAGAATAACATTATAAACGAAGTAAGCATATATCTGGGGAACCATTGCTAGAGCAGAAATCACATTAGAGAGGAAGGAAGGAAGGAAGGATGGATGGAAGGAAGGAAGGGAAGGAGGAAGGAAGGAAAGAAGGAAGGAAGGAAGGAAGGAAGGAAGGAAGGAAGGAAAGGAAAGGAAGGAAGGAAGGAAGGAATAAAATCATCTATTACAATGTCCTTCCTGTCGAAGACTACTTCAATTGCAACAATACACAAGCACACAATAGATTTAAGCTTAATGTGAACTGCTCCAATCTTGATTGCAGAAAATATGACTTCAGTAACAGAGTTGTTAATGCCTGGAATGCACTACCTGACTCTGTGGTCTCTTCTCAAAATCCCCAAAGCTTTAACCCAAAACTGTCTACTATTGACCTCACCCCATTCCTAAGAGGACTATAAGGGGCGAGCATAAGAGCACAAACGTGCCTACCGTCCCTGTCCTAATGTTTCCTTTCATTATATCCAATTAATATAGTTATTACGTACTTATGCTTATTGTAATGTATCTTTAAAAGTTTTGGCGGGAATTAGCACGTTGCTGATTGGTTGAAACCACCGGCTGAAACATATATAAAGAGAGGTTTTCCTCAGTACTGGTTGCTGGGTTCACTGTATATTAAAGAGCTGTTGTCACTACCCTGGTCTCCTGCCTCGTTATTGCCCAAACTTAACACTGGCGACGAGGGTGGGATTCCGAGGCTAAAAGCACCAGGAAAGAGCTGAACGCACTACGAGGACCGAACCCAGCAAAAGTCAGGGCGGAACGCAGCGATGGCCAGCTACACACCGCCCGCACCGTTTGACCCATCCAAGGAGAAATGGGGGACATACATGACCCGTTTCGAGAGTTTCCTCGAGGCGAACGAACTGCAAGGAGTTCCAGACAACAGAAAAAGGGCGTATTTCCTGAGCCACTGCGGTCCCGAGGTCATCGACATCGCAGAAGCCCTGGCAGAGCCAACGCCGGTACAATCGGTATCGTGGCAAACTCTGCAGAACCTATTGAAGAACCATTTCGCGCCAACACCGTCCAAATATGTGCAGCGTTTTGAATTTGGAGAGCGCAGACAGCAAGAGGGCGAGTCCATCAGCGATTACATGGCCGCCCTGAGGAAAGCCTCCAAATATTGTGGGTACCAAGACTTGGATGAGGAACTGTTGGAGCAACTCATCCGTGGGGTCAGAGACATTCGTTTGCGGAGGCGGCTGCTATCTAAAAGCAACCTAACGCTGGCAAACGCTCTGGACGAAGCCACAGCTCATGAGATGTCCACCCAAGCGGCGGAAACCCTACAAAAGCCGCTCACACCAACGGCGAGCGCGAAATCAACTCCGGTCCACAACGAAGAAGTCCAGACCGAATCAGACGGCGAGGATGAGGAAGGAGTTTTTCACACCGGGAGACCGAGAAAAGAAGACCGGGATGAATGCGGAAGTTGCGGAGGGCAACACCAGCGTCATCAATGCAAGTTCAAGGACGCTACATGTCGGCGGTGCGAGAAGAGGGGGCACCTGGCTCAAGTTTGTCGAGCACCTCAACCGTCCCGCCGAAAATTCAAACCAACCAATCAGAGCGCGGGATCGGCAAGGCGACCCGTGATTGGTCAAGAAAAAAAGGGCGCGAAGTCAAACCGAACGACCGTAATAGTGGGTCGTGCGGCGACCCGCCTAGAGAAGAAAATATTCACAAAACCAAAAATTGAAGAAGTGCCGTGCCGGCTGGAGGTGGACACAGGGTCAGCGATCACAATCATGTCCTGGGACACTTTTGCGAAAGCTTTGCCGAAAATCGCCAAACGCAAACTGCAAACACAGCGGCTAAAAGTTCAAGACTACCAAGGGAATCGCATCCCTGTTCGAGGGACAACATCCGTCCGCGTCGAGTACGGACCACACAAGAAAACCCTGCCCATCACGATAGTCGAAGGGACCCTGCCAAGCTTGTTGGGACTAGACTGGTTCCGAGCATTGGGCATGGGAGTGACTGGCATCTACAGAAATGACTTTAACCTAAAGGACATACTCATGGACGAATTCGAAGATGTTTTCAAGGACTGCCTGGGCAAGTACAAGGGGACCCCTATTTCTTTCAATTTAGACCCCCAGGTAGCCCCCATACGGTTAAAAGCAAGGAGGGTCCCTTTTGCCCTTAAACCCAAGATTGACAGGGAGATAGACAAACTAGTCAGTCAGGGGATACTAGTGCCAGTCGATCATGCAAAGTGGGAGACGCCAATCGTCACCCCAGTGAAACCAGATGGGTCAGTAAGAATCTGCGCTGACTACAAGGCAACTTTAAACAAAGCCTTGCAAAAAAGCGCTTACCCGGTCCCAGTGGTGCAACACTTGCTGCACTCACTGGGGCAAGGGCACGTTTTTGCCAAATTAGATTTGGCTCAAGCCTATCAACAACTGCCCGTAGACGCCAACACAGCCGAAGCCCAGACAATTGTGACTCACAGAGGTGCTTTCAAGTGTACCCGGTTACAGTTTGGGGTGAGTGTGGCACCTGGTCTATTTCAAAATTTAATGGAGCGACTTCTGCAAGGGCTCCCGGGGGTGGTCCCCTATTTTGATGATGTATTGGTATCAGCCGAAAATTTAGACGAATTGGGGGAGCGGTTGAGAAAAGTTTTGGGCATTTTCCGGTCAGCCGGTCTAAAAGTTAAAGTGAACAAATGCCAAATAGGGGTAGAATCCGTAGAGTTCTTGGGCTACAGAATAGACAAGGAAGGAATTCACCCCACTGAGAGCAAGGTCAAGGCAATAAGAAAGGCTCCAGCGCCCAAAAACAAAACAGAGCTGCAGGCATTCCTGGGTTTAGTGAACTTTTACGCGGTCTTTTTGAAAAATAAGGCAACCGTTGCCGAGCCACTACATAAGCTACTGGGAAAGAATACTGTTTGGTCTTGGGGAAAGACGGAAGCTAGGGCTTTCGAGGCAGTAAAAAACCTACTCTCGAGCGATAGTTTACTGATCCAGTATCATAGCACAATGCCATTGGTATTAGTTTGCGATGCTTCCCCCTACGGGGTGGGTGCTGTGCTCAGCCACAGGCTTCCAAATGGCACAGAAGCCCCAATAGCCTTCTACTCCAGAACAATGTCCTCGGCAGAGAGGAACTATAGTCAGTTGGATAGGGAAGCCCTAGCTATAGTTTCAGGAGTAAAAAAGTTTCACGAATACGTCTTTGGTAGAGATTTTGAAATTGTTACAGACCACAGACCACTGTTAGGGTTACTGGCTGGTGACCGCCCAACGCCTGTGGCACTCTCGCCCCGATTGACCTGATGGACTATCTTTCTAGCCGCCTACTCCTATAAACTGCGGCATCGGCCAGGAAAGGAGTTGGGGCATGCGGACGCGTTAAGCAGATGCCCACTGCCAGGGGTGATCGAGGACCCCACTCCGGGGACGCCCATACTGTTAATTGACTCTCTGGACTCTGGCCCAGTCACGTCTAAGGAGGTGGCTCGGGCGTCATACCGGGACATTACTTTGAGAACTGTAATTGGTTGGGTCCAAAGAGGGTGGCCCGCTGCGCCGGGCGAGCGTTTCAAAGAATTTGTCAAGAAAAGCGGGGAATTATCGTGCAAGGGGTGCCTGCTCTGGGGGATAGGTGGTAGTTCCAGAGAAATTGAGGAAAAGGGAAAAAGTTCTGGAGCTTCTGCACGAAGGTCACCCTGGGATCGTGAGAATGAAGGGTTTAGCTAGAAGCTATGTGTGGTGGCCCCAAATGGACAAGGAGATTAGCGACAAGGTTGGCAAATGCCAAAGGTGCCAGGAGTCCAGACCACTACCACCAACGGCCCCAGTCCGGGAGTGGGAGAAACCCCAAGGCCCTTGGTCCCGTATACACATAGACTTCGCTGGCCCTTTCCATGGCCAAACGTTTCTAATAGTGGTGGATGCATTCTCCAAATGGCTGGAGATCATCCTAATGAAATCCACAACCGCTGAAGCTGTCATTTCAGCACTAAGGCACCTTTTCGCTACGCACGGGCTGCCGGACACTCTCGTGTCAGACAATGGGCCACAGTTCACCGCGACACTTTTTGAGGGGTATTTAGCAGAAGAGGGCATCCGACATGCCCTCTCAGCGCCTTTCCACCCTGCGACGAACGGCCTTGCTGAACGTTTCGTCCGGAGCGCGAAAGAGGCATTGTCAAGAAGCGGCCCGGGTGATTGGCAATCACAAATTGACGCATTCCTAACGGTACAACACAGAACCCCTTGTGTAGCTACTGGCCGCAGCCCAGCAGAGCTACTGATGGGGCGAAAACTAAGATGCCCCTTAGACCGGTTAAACCCGAATTACACGCCAGACGGGTACAAAACAATACCAGGCAAAACAAAGGAACTAACCATAGGGAGTCCTGTATGGGCGCACAATTACGGTGACGGCCCAAACTGGTTAAAGGGAACAATCATTGACACCACGGGCCCCAAGTCTTATCTTGTAGAGATAGAGGACGGCCGATTGTGGAGACGTCACATAGATCAACTGAGGAATAGGATTATCACTAGACCAGAGATAGACGGAACGGGCCCTGACTACTCATTGATTGAACCCCTAACTGACTCCAGCCGGGAAAAAACGGGGAACTTATCAGGTTCAGACGAGGTCCAGCGACACCCTCCGGTCCTTCCCGAGGATAGTAGGCTCGACTCGGCCAGTAATCCAAAGCCGGATGGCCTGGAGGAGGAGCTGCGAGGAACGGGCAGTCCCTCCGGTCAGCTCGACTCAACCCCAGAAAGTGAACTGCGCAGGTCCGGAAGGGTTAGGAAACGCCCAGTTTACCTGCGTGACTACGTAGAGAAATAATATGCTTAAATTATGTAAATAAGGGTAAAATGCCTTCTGGGAGGGAAGGAGTGTAATGTATCTTTAAAAGTTTTGGCGGGAATTAGCACGTTGCTGATTGGTTGAAACCACCGGCTGAAACATATATAAAGAGAGGTTTTCCTCAGTACTGGTTGCTGGGTTCACTGTATATTAAAGAGCTGTTGTCACTACCCTGGTCTCCTGCCTCGTTATTGCCCAAACTTAACACTTATATATATGCTTATATATTATATGGTTATTTTCATGCTTATGCTTATATATACTGTTGTGACAAAATAAATAAAATAAATAAACAGTACCCTTCCCCTGCAACGCCCACCAAGCCATGCCCACCAAGCCACACCCACAGAACTGATAGTAAAAAAAATTGAAATCTACCTCTGGTCCAGTTGCCTCTTGAGTGTGTGTGTGTGTGTGAGAGAGAGAGAGAGAGAGAGGTGATATTCAGCAGGTTCTGACCAGTTCTGGAGAACTGGTAGCGGAAATTTTGAGTAGTTTGGAGAACCAGCAAATACCGCCTCCCACTGGCCTTTAATGACAGCATTAAAATATGTATCATAGTGATAAAAAACAAACAAACCTAAAACTTTAAAAACAAAAAGAGAGCGACCCAGATTAGATTCATCCACCACTAGCCCTGTTGTTTTAACATAGTATTAAATTGAGAGCAGGTAAAAACATTGGGCTCCCTCTGAGGAATGGACCTTCTCTTTGGTGGTTGAAGCTTTATGGCCACCTGTTTACATGCTCCCCCATTGATGGGTTGGTTGGTTCCCGTTAACTAAGAGTGAACCAGATTGAACATGGGCAACATGGATTTCCTTGGTGCAGAAAGCAAAGAGTTAGGACTGGGCCTCAGTTATGCAGTCATGGCGGCCAACCTAGCTGGCTGGGGAACTCTGGGAGTTGAAGTTCACACCTCTTAGAGAAAACACTGACACCGAAATAAAAAGACGTGTGTCCATTCATGCACAGAAAAATGTTTTGATGGCCCTTTTATGGGAGAGAGAGGCAGGCTTGGCTCTCAGAGGAGAAGAGTCTTGGGGTCTTAGTCTCAGGTTGGGCGGCCTTTGTTGAATATAAACCCCGGCGTTGGGTAGGGAGCAAACCTTGGCCAATGGGCAGGATCAATAGAGCCGGACCCTCTCTCAGCCCCCTAAGCTCTATCAGGTCAGGTGGCCTCATTTGTCATTTCCTGGCACATCTGCCCCGGAGCAGCTGCAGAACCTGAGCCGCGTCTGCGGAGGAAGTTGGAAGATTTGCATGGGGCCCGATGGATTAGGAAAATCTGGAAGCCGGACAGATAACACTCAAGTAACAGACTGGGAAACAGTCTGAAGGGAGAGAGAGAGAGAGGGAGGGAGGGGAAGGAGCAAACGAAATAGATTAAACCCGTCTGCTTTCACTTATGCACGGAGAGGCATTTTCCAAGGAGTCGAACTTCTGCAGTTAAGATAGGTACAATCCGTGCAAAACCTGTCTTTTTTGTAAAGCTGTAATGAACACTTCCTTTTCCCGAGGCTGGACCTGTTGAAATTTCCCCCTCCACCCCCCCCCACCCCCCCCCACCCCCGGTTAGGGATTTATTTCATCCTCAGCAAATTACAAAGGCTGAGCTCAACAAGGGGGCGGTAAATCAAATATGTTGGTTCTTTAGATTCCCAGTTGTGTCATTTGGCCAATATCACACTCAGGCTACTTCATTAGATTTCTCTCACCTCACCCTCACGTAAAAAAACAACCACTCGCACCACTCTCTCTGGGTGCAAAAATCGAAGTCTGATCTCTCGCTCTCCTACAGACATAAACTCACACACCCCTGCACACATGTGCTCACCCCCCACCCACCCACTCAACCCCTCCACCTCCCCCAGCAAGTCTTTATATCTCTTTGCAGATCTGTGATCTCAGGACCACCGCTGTCAGCTGTGCTGGGGAATTGTCTTTTATGATGTAAAGTCACTCTAGCAAATTCCTTGAGGTCAGCCACTGTCGCTTTTCTAACACCTGCTTTTGCGCAAGTTTGGGCTCCAGTTGTACATATGGGCATCGTGGAAGGAATTGCACGCAATTATAAATCCCAAAGAGGGGAACACACGTCGTAAACTCATCCCCCCTCCCCCCCAAAAAAAAGAGAGAGAGAAAGCTGGAACACAAAGCTGTCTATAGACCAATCCCACTCCTTAGGCTCCTACAAACGTCCATCAGAAAAGAACACAAGCCTTTGTTAAAAAAAAAAAAAAAGCCTTTTCTTTTCTTTTAAAAGCATTTTTTTTTTGCCTTTAAAAGGAAAAAAAAAGCCTCTGACGATCTCAGGCAACTCAGCTGGGATCGTCAGAGGAGCCTTTTAAAAGCATTTTTTCGGCCGAAGAGGTTGTAGAAAAAATGCTTTTAAAAGTAAAAAAAACCCCAAAGAGTTGGCCACACCCACCCAGTCACATTACCCCTCCAAGTCACGCTCATAGAACCGGAAGTAATAAATTTTATATTTCACCACTGATCTAGATGTCCTAATGAGCCATCACTTGAGCATGAGCCAACAGTGTGCTGCAGCTGCCCAAAAGGCCAATGTGATCCTAGGCTTCATCAACTGAAGGATGGTGTCGTGTCCCACTCCTCCTCTGACGGCCGGGTCTGGGAAGTCTGTATTAAGTGTGGCCACAAAAGCCTCTGCAGCTTTGCCAAATTCCTGTCAAAGTTCTCAGGGCAGGCAGGAATCCAAGGTGGGACTTCAGCAACCAGTTGAGACTTTACTTGACTCAAGGAATGCCAAAAAGCAGATCCTTTATATAGGCCATGGGGTGTGGCTCCATGACTCAGCACTTATCCAGGCCTGCCCCTCCCTTCCTTTTGCTGACGTCGCCTCTCCATTCTCCGGAAGCAGGGATCTGTCCACCCTTCATCTGCCTGCCCAGCTGCCGGCAATTCTAGCCCATGACCGGCTTCCTGCTCACATGCTATAGGAGGGAGGTTTGTTTGCTCAGTCTGCCCGGGCATGATGCCAGGGCTGAGGGCTGGAGGCATGCCAGGCCATTCTTCTTCACTATCAGTCTCTGGCTGAGATAGCAGGAGATGGGAGGGGCCCAGCTGCGGAGAGGAGGGCGAGCGAGGCACAACAGATGGTCTCAAAATCACATAAAGTACTGGTACTGCTCCGTACTGCACTGGAGAGACCACACGTGGAATATTGCATCCGGAATATTCTGGTCACCTTAGTACCAAAAGATGTTGAGACTTTACTGTAGAAAGAGTTCAGAGAAGAGCAACAAAGATGATTAGGGGTCTGAAGGCTAAAACGTAGGATGAATGGTTTCAGGAACTAGGTAGATCAAGTTTAATGAAGAGAAGATCTGGTGGTGACCTGATGGTAGTACTCCAAAATTTGAGAGGTTGTCAGAAAGAAGGGCACAACCTATTTTCCAAAGGGTGCTTGAGGACAAGACAAGAAGTAACAGATGGAAATGTATCAAGGAGAAATTCAACCCTGAACTAAGGAGAAATTTCCTGACGGTGAGAACGATCGGTGGAACGCTTGCCTCCAGAAGTTGTAAGTGTTCCAACGCTTCAAGAAGAGACTTGACAGCCATTGGATATAGAATCTTTTGCTTGGGCAGCGGGTTGGACTAGAAGGCCTCCAAGGTCTCTTCCAACTCTTGTTATTCTGTATTATTTTTTCTGATTGCAGACAGATCCTCATCACTTAAGCTCAGTGCTCAAACCATCCATCCTTCGAGGACAAAGACTGCCTTCAAGCCCCAAAGGAAACATCTCCACTTCTGAAGAAACATCTTCAAAAAATCTTCAACTCCATTAAAACAGGACGGTGAGCCCTGCTCAGGAATAAAGTTCTGAAGATGTCAAGCTTTTCTGATGTCCTCTCACTCAGCTATGACTCTGTCTGCATTGAAGATCAGTCAGAATTGTTAAGAGATGCTGCCTACATGTTAAAATCTTGTTTCCTTAGCAATTGCCTTCTGGAATGTTTTTTTCAAGTTCCCAGGCTCATTTATAGCCCTGCTGTTCCTTCTGGTTTCCTATGGAATAGTTATCAGGAGAAGACCCTCTCTCCAGCGGTGAAATGTAAAATTTGTTACTACTGGTTCTGTGGGCGTGGCTTGGTGGCAGTGGGGTAATGTGACTGGGTGGGTGTGGCCAGCTTTTTTGTTTTTTTACACTTTTAAAAGCATTTTTTTAAAAAAAAAAACCTATGATGATCGCGTGGCTCAGCTGGGATCATCAGAGCCTTTTAAAAGCATTTTTTCTACAACCTCTTCGGCCGAAGAGGGTGTAAAAATGCTTTTAAAAGGTTCAGGCGATCCCAGCTGAGTTTCCTGATCATCAGAACCTTTTAAAAGCATTTTTTAATAGCCTCTTTGGCTGAAGAGGTTGTAAAAAATGCTTTTAAAAGGCTCTGATGATCCCAGCTGAGCTGCATGATCATCAGAGGCTTTTTTTTACTTTTAAAAGCATTTTTAAGCCAAAGAAAAAATGCTTTTAAAAGTAAAAAAAAAACCCTCTGATGATCGCGCGGTTCAGCTGGGCATGGAGGGGGGCAGGGATTTTTGCTACCAGTTCTCTGAACCACCCACCACCATCACGATCCGGTCTGAACCGGAAGCATTTCACCCCTGCCTCTCTCCCTTTTCAAGATGGAGCTCAGTGGTGGGATGTAGCCAGTTCGCACCACTTCGGGAGAACCGGTTGTTAACTTTCTGAGCAGTTTGGTGAACTGGTTTTTGGAAGAAATCATTAGGGCAGAGAACCGGTTGTTAAATTATTTGAATCCCACCACTGATCTAGCTCCTATCTGCCATTGAACTGGGGCGGTTGCTCTGGCGGTGGTTAGATTTTGAATAATGAACGCCCTGGGTTTCGGTTGTGCTGCAAATCGCTTTGTGAACCGGGATGTTGAAAGGTGGTATGTCACAGGAATGTGGAAACGGAATAGAAACACAAATAAAACCCCTATTCGTGACTCCAGGGAATATATTTGGTGTCGTTTCAAGCGTTTGAAATCCAAATTTCCTTGTTCCTTGTCTCCCAGGGTATCGAGTGGGAAGAAGAGAATCTTACCACCGAGAGAGATTGAGGGATATTTTCCCAGGCCACAAATCCTAAAGATACCAGAAGAATTTATGAAGTAGTAGTTAAGCTAATGTACTTGGAGTCCAAGATATACCATTGAATGAGCTTAATGCTCAAATGAGTTGTGTTTTGGGTAGAAAATTATCCGCCGTTTGGTCTAGTCTGGCTTCTAACGTTTCCCCAAACCATGCCTTGATCAGGCTTCTCTCTTTCCATCCCTTTCTCTCCCTTTCTTGTGGCTGCACAACAAGATCCTTATTTTGACATTTGCTGAAAAGCATAATACAAATATGTGGAAGTCTCATCAGTTGCTAAACATCAGAATTTGAGGATGAGGGGGCTGGCAGAATGGGGGTAATAATGCTCCATCGGGGGGGAAAGAAACAGCCAGCTGGAGAATGTAAAAGTATGGAGAAACTGCATACATCTCTTCTCAAACAGCAATTGTTTGCCAAAAGCTTACTTTGCCGGTAGAGAGTTGAATTAATACAACCCATTGCCAGATTATACTGTTGTTGTTTTTAAAAAAATCAATTCTTCCAAATGACAGTGAGACCGATTAATGAGTGGAACAGCTTGTCTCCAGGACCTGTGGGTGCACCATCACTAGAGGTTTTCAAGAAGAGACTGCATAAAATCAGAGGTGGGTTTCAGCAGGTTCTGACCAGTTCTGGTGAACCGGTAGTGGAAATTTTGAGTAGTTCGGAGAACTGGTAGTAAAAATTCTGGCTGGCCCCGCCCCCATCTATTCTCTGCCTTCCAAGTCCCAGCTGATTGGGAGGAAATGGGGATTTTACAGTATCCTTCCCCTGGAGTGGGATGGGAATGGAGATTTTACAGTATTCTTCTCCAGCCACGCCCACCAAGCCGTGCCACACCCACCAAGCCGTGCCACGCCCACCAAGCCACACCCACAGAACCGGTAGTAAAAAAAAATTGAAACCCACCACTGGATAGAATGGGGTAGGGTCTCCTGCTGAAGCAGGGAGTTGGACTAGAAGACCTCCAGGGTCCCTCCGACTCTGTTATTCTGTTAAATGTAGAGTTTGCAAAACTCGTTGTCAAATCTGTTTCTGGAGCCAGGGAAAAGTTCATTACTGAAAGACTTATGCAACACAAAAGGGTTAAATGTTTTTAGGCACTTATTTCAGGATCTACGAGGACCTTCTACATTGGAAAGCTATCGTGGCAATACTGTTCCACCACATACTGGGTATGTGCACAGGAGAGAGACAACATATACATTTCATCTTTTGAACGTGGGCATAAAGCCCCAAAGGAGCTTTTTTCAAGAGGCAACTGGATATTCTTGTTTTTCTTTTCTTCAGTCCTTTTAGAGAGACATTGAGGCCACTTGTAGGTTTATCTCCATCCTCAGGGTCACCTGAGTGGTCCAAATGGGTGTGGAGCAGGGGTGAAATGCTCCCGGTTTGGACCAGTAGCGATGGCGGCAGGTGGTTCGGAGAACCGGTAGCAAAAATCTCTGCCCGCCCCCTGATGCCCAGCTGAGCCGCACAATCATCAATGCTTTTAAAAGTAAAAAAAAAGCCTCTGTTGATTGTGTGGCTCAGCTGGGATCATCAGAGGCTTTTAAAAGCATTTTTTCTATAACCTCTTTGGCCGAAGAGGTTGTAGAAAAAATGCTTTTAAAAGGCTTCTCTGACGATCCCAGCTGAGTTGCCTGATCGTCAGAGGCTTTTTTTTATTTTAAAGGAAAAAAAATGCTTTTAAAAGAAAAAAAGCCTCTGATGATCAGGCAACTCAGCTGAGATCGTCAGAGGAGCTGAAGAGGTTGTAGAAAAAATGCTTTTAAAAGTTAAAAAAAAAAGTTTGCCACGCCCACCCAGTCACATTACCCCCACCCCCACCAAGCCACACCCACAGAACCGGTACTAACAAATTTTACTTTTCACCCCTGGTGTGGAACCTCCTTGGAACTACTCAAAGGATCATGTTGTACACTGGAGAGAGAGGATATGGTATCCCTCCCCTTGTTGAGAGAGTGCTGTCAATTTGGACATAGATGGCTTCTTTAACCCCTCTTTCAAACCAGTGGTTCTCTCTGTCCAAAAAGTGGACTTTGCTGCCTTCAAAAGAGTGACCTGTGTCTTTTTATTCCATCACTGGAGTCTCTTAGAAAAAAAAGACTGGACAACCATGAGGACCCAGATTGTTGAGGGCAAGAGGCTGACTCTGTAAACCGCTTAGAGAGGGCTGTGAAAGCACTGTGAAGCGGTATATAAGCCTAAAGGCTATTGCTATTTGTCTGAAATGGTGTTGTGCCTCGCTCGCCCCCCTCTCCGCAGCCGGGCCCCTCATCTCCTGCCAGACACTGATAGTACAGAAGAATGTCCTGGCATGCCTCCAGCCCCCAGTCCTGGCACCATGCCCGGACAGTCCAAGCAAGACGAATGGCCTGACATGCCTCCACCCCCAGTCCTGGCACCATGCCCGGACAAACGAAGCAACTAAACCCCTCCCCCACAACATGTGAGCCTGGGGAGTGTGAAGCCAGTCACGAGCTGGAATTGCCGACAGCTGGAGGCTGGAGGGACCCACGCTTCCGGAGAGTGGAGAGGCGACGTCAGCAAAAGGAAGGGAGGGGCAGGCCTGGATAAGTGCTGAATCATGGAGCCACACCCCATGGCCTATATAAAGGATCTGCTTTCTGGCATTCTTTGAGTCAGGCAAAGTCTAAATTGGATTGCTGAAGTCACATCCTGGTCTCCTGCCTGCCCTGAGAACTCTGACAGAACTTTGGCAAAGCTGCAGAGTCAAGCTTGATACAGACTTCCCCGACCCGGCCGTCAGAGGAGGAGTGGGACACAACAAATGGTATTCTTGACCAGGTTGTTGGACTAAAAGACCTCCAACGTCCCTTCCAGCATATTATTCTATGTTCAACATTAAAAAGAAAGTTAGTTGTACTGTCAGTCCAGATAAAGGAAAGAGATGACCCAAGCCTGAGAAAATCAGATACCGAGGATCCCAAGAAGAGAATGGATTTCTGCTCTCAGATGGGCTTTGACATGAAGAAAAATTTCCTTCTGGGACAGGGATGGGTTCTACTTAACCTCTGCTAAAAGTTTGCAACGCGCATGCGCAGATTGTTCCTCATGACATCCGGGCAGGTGGGTGGAGCCTCCCGCCACCGTTCGCAATAACCGGTTCGCAATAACTGGACTGAACCGGGAGCAACGTGCCTACTGTTCCTGTCCTAATGTTCCCTTTGATTGTATCCAATTCATATAGTCATTACATGCTTATACCTATATATACTGTTGTGACAAATAAATAAATAGGATAAACCCACCACTGTTCTGGGACCTCCAGAGTCCAAGATATCAGAGAATTCAGTGTTGCCATGATGCAAAAGATTTGCCCCTATATCTCCTTTCTCTGTGTCTAATTTTAGAAACCTCCATCAGGTTCTTACCTCATTTCTGTGGAGGGAGAAGGGATCAGAAGGTCCTTTCCCCATAACATGGCTTCTGACTATGTGGCTCAGTGGCTAAGGCACTCAGCTTGTCGGTCAGAAAGGTCGGCGGTTCGAATCCCTAGTACAGGTCTCCTGCATGAGCAGGGGGTTGGACTAGATGACCTCCAAGGTCCCTTCCAAGTCTTACTGTTAGGTGTATAACATGCTCAGAAGGAACTGGCTCCAACTGTTTGTTCGTTTTGACTGCACCTTTTCCAGGGTTCCAGATTGTTTTGGAAGCCGGATGACTAAAATGATGCAGACAGTTCCAAGTACAACCTCACCAGAGATGTGGGGTTTTTTTGTTTTTGTTTTTTAGATATATTTTTATGATGTACATATAAATCTATTAAATACAGTGCAATTTTCCCGGCCTTCCACTTACCATAACACAAAAGTAAAAACAGAATAACCTATATACTATTTTAAACAGTGTTAGTGTTGTATAATAGTTTCTGACCATCCTATTTGTGGGGTTTTTTTCAAGTATTAGGATACTGTCAGTTTTCTATTTGACTTACTTCCTAATGATTCTTAAGGTACGAAATGTGTTTTTTGGAAACTTGCATCCTCAAAAGAATGAGATTTTCTTTGGAGGCTCAACATAATCCCTAAATCTCCTGATAGAATAGAATAGAATAGAATAGAATAGAATTTTTTATTGGTCAAGTGTGATTGGACACACAAGGAATTTGTCTTGGTGCATATGCTCTCAGCGTACATAAAAGAAAAGATACGTTCATCAAGGTACAACATTTACAACACAATTGATGGTCAATATATCAATATATTGATATATTGACATAAGGATAGGCAGCAACAAGTTAGAGTCATACAGTCATAAGTGGAAAGAGATTGGTGATGGGAACTATGAGACGATTAATAGTAGTGCAGATTCAGTAAATAGTCTGATAGTGTTGAGGGAATTATTTGTTTAGCAGAGTGATGGCCTTCGGGAAAAAACTGTTCTTGTGTCTAGTTGTTCTGGTGTGCAGTGCTCTATAGCGTCGTTTTGAGGGTAGGAGTTGAAACAGTTTATGTCCAGGATGCTTCCACATCCTGGACATAATGATCAGCTTCCACCAGGAAAAAGGAATATATGTGAAGTCAAAATGTTTAGGTCCAATAGACATTCATCCGTATTCAGTTGCATTGTCCAGATTTGCTTTAAGTGCTTCTCCTTGTCCCAGCTTCTCTTTTCTGACTCACGTTTAATGGGCTAAGGGTGACATGATAGCAGTTAGACACGTTCCAATATCTAAGGGGCTGCAATATCTAAGGGGTTGACTGTATGAGTCAACCTATTCTCCCGGAAGTACTAGAAGGCAAGACAAGATGAAACAGATGGAAACTAATTGAGAAGCAACTTAGAACTAAGGAGAAGTTTCCTGACATTGAGAACAATTAATCAGTGGAACAACTTGCCCCCCAGAAGTTGTGAGTGTTCCAACACTGGAAGTTTTTAAGAAGGTATTGGACTTCCATTTTTTTTTATTTCATTTTGTCACAACAGTAGACACAAACATCAACATGAGAAAATCAACACATTATAAAAGAATATATATATATAGGTCTTTGGTTGTTCGGGTTTTCTCCCGTGTAAAATTGGAAGTGTCTTGGCGACGTTTCGATGAAGTCTCATTCGTCATCTTCAGGCTTCAGCTTCGTGCTTCTGGGAGCAATGTGTGATCGCAGCTGTTTCTTCCTTTTAACTGCTAGTGGGGATTTGAACTGATTGGGTGGGAGCTTGGCTGTGCTCTGATTGGATGGGGGGGGGGGTTTGTGCTCTGATTGGCTGGGGGTGTGTCCTGTGTTGGTGGGGGCTTGTTTGTGCTCAGTTTAGTCTGTGTTGCAGGGGGATTTGAGCTTATATATATATAAGCAAAAGTATGCAACAACCATGTTAATTTGTTATATCGAAAGGGAACAATAAGACAGGAACGGTAAGCACTTTTGTGCTCTTATGCACGCCCCTTATAATCCTCTTAGGAATGGGGTGAGGTCATTAGTGGGCAGTTTTTGGTTGAAGATTTGGGGATTTTGAGTAGAGAATTTTGGGATTTTGAGTAGAGAATTCAGAGTATTTGTCTGAAATGGCAGGGGGTTTCCTTCTTGAGCAGAGGGTTGACCTCCAAGGTCCTTTCCAACTCTTGTTATTCTCCTCTCCTCTCCTCTCCTCTCCTCTCCTCTCCTCTCCTCTCCTCTCCTCTCCTCTCCTCTTCTATTCTATAATTTTCCCCATCTCTTTTTGTTTTTACAATGTAAAATCAATTGTTTTGTCCACAATACTGACCACCTTACTACTAAAATCCAAATCACTCGTGGACAAGCTGGTAGAGATTGTTCCCACCATAGATCCTTGGGATACCACCCTGTTTATACCCATCCATTACAGAATCTATCTCTTTAGTCTTACTTTTCTGGACCGGGATGCCCTGTGCACGGTCACTCACGCACTCGTGACGTCTCGCCTGGATTACTGCAATGCTCTCTACATGGGGCTCCCCTTGAAGGGCATCCGGAGGCTACAGTTAGTCCAGAATGCAGCTGCGCGGATGATAGAGGGAGCCCCTCGTGGCTCCCACATAACACCCATCCTGCGCAGGCTGCACTGGCTACCTGTGGCCTTCCGGGTGCGCTTCAAGGTGTTGGTGACCACCTTTAAAGCGCTCCATGGCATAGGGCCGGGTTATTTACGGGACCGCCTACTGCTACCGAATACCTCTCATCGACCCGTGCGCTCTCACAGGGAGGGACTCCTCAGGGTGCCGTCAGCGAGGCAATGTCGTCTGGTGGCGCCCAGGGGGAGGGCCCGGTCTGTGGGGGCTCCCACCCTCTGGAACGAACTGCCCCCGGGACTTCGTCAACTTCCGGACCTTCGGACCTTCCGCCGTGAGCTCAAAACATACTTATTTCATTGCGCAGGACTGAGTTAGGTTTTAATTAATGGGTTTTAAGTGGGGTTTTATTTTTTATATTTTTAATTATTTTAATTGTTAGGCTTCATAATAAGTTTTTTAATTGTTTTTTAGATTGTATTTATCTGTTTTTTAAATGCCTGTAAACCGCCCTGAGTCCTGTGGGAGATAGGGCGGTATATAAATTTGAACAATAAATAAATAAATAAACTATCTATTTTCTTTTATTTATCTCATTATCTGCGATGAGCTCCCTGGGTGATAAAATAATTCCAGCATGCGATCGTTCCAAGAAGTGCTGTCCAAAATGCAGACTTGACTAAAGAGCTCATTATACCCAGGGCATTTTTTCTTTCTTCAAGACACCTTTCAGATTATATATCTGTAGTCCTACACTTACAGCAGTTTGTTTAGTGACCATCTGAAGTTACAAAAAAACGCACTGAAACACACACTGAAAAAATGATTTTGGCAAGATACACAGGTGGTTAGAAAAGATGATAGGGAAACATGTGGATTTTAAACCTGAATTCTTTTTATTAGGTATAAGATCAGAAAAACTTGATAAGAAAAGTATGTTTTTAATATTACATGTCTTAAGAGCAGCGAGGATTATTTTTGCACAATACTGGAACAATGAAGAAATACCGCGAGATGAAGAAATAGTCGGGAAGATACTAGATGGTGCAGAAATGGATAGATTGACGTTGAACTTTAAACAGGAAGAGGACGTAGAATATTATCAAACATGGAATTTATTTTACTAATGGTTGGAAAAAAGGGGTGGACATTAAGAATGTATTGTAATCTGTATTGTTAAGCAAATTAAATACCCAGACAACATGATGCTTATTAAACACCAAGAAATATATTTAATAGAAAATCAATAAAAAAAGGAAAAAAAAGATAAACTTCCATCTGTAACTTCTTGTCCTGTCCTCAGGTGCTTTGAAGCAGCGATCACCAACTGATGGTCAGTGGACCACTGGTTGCCCAGGAGAAAATTTTGGTGGTCCACAGAAAAATTATTTGCATTTTTTATATTGCACTAAATCAGGGGTCTTCAAACTACAACCCCTGAGCTGGATACGTGCAACGAACGTTATTTATTTATTTATTTATTTATTGTTTATATTTATATACCGCCCTATCTCCCAAAGGACTCAGGGCGGTTTACAGGCATTTAAAAGCAATAAATACAATTCTAAAAACAATTAAAAAACTTATTCAAAAGCCTAATAATTAAAAATATAAAAAATTAAAACCCAAGATAAAACCCACAAACTAAAATCTAACTCAGTCCTGCGCAGTTAAATAGGTATGTTTTAAGCTCGCGGCGGAAGGTCCGAAGGTCCGGAAGCTGACGAAGTCCTGGGGGCAGTTCATTCCAGAGGGTGGGAGCCCCCACAGAGAAGGCCCTTCCCCTGGGCGTCGCCAGACGACATTGCCTCGCTGACGGCACCCTGAGGAGTCCCTCTCTGTGAGAGCGCACGGGTCGGTGAGAGGTATTCGGTAGCAGTAGGCGGTCCCGTAGATAACCCGGCCCTATGCCATGGAGCGCTTTAAAGGTGGTCACCAAAACCTTGAAGCGCACCCGGAAGGCCACAGGCAGCCAGTGCAGTCTGCGCAGGATGGGTGTTATACGGGAGCCACGAGGGGCTCCCTCTATCACCCGCGCAGCCGCATTCTGGACTAACTGCAGCCTCTGGATGCCCTTCAAGGGGAGCCCCATGTAGAGAGCATTGCAGTAATCCAGGCGAGACGTCACGAGTGCGTGGGTGACTGTGCACAGGGTTTGTGTTGCTGCAGAGAGTCTCCCCTTTCGGGGTCTTTTTGTGAGGGTCGGAGCGGGGCAGAAATTCCAACTTGGGGTCTGCTTCAGTCTCCTGGTGTGGGGCTTTGGGTGAAGGCTGGAGGGAAGGGCCGCTGATGGTGAAGAGTTGGAGGGCCTTGTGGGACTGTATCATGGCCTGGAACTGGCTGACCATCTCAGCCCACTGAACCTCCAGGCGCCGGTACCTGGCCTTGGACTCCCACAAGTCTTCCCTCTGCTTGGAAAGCCTATGCTCCTAGTCCTCAATGAGGTACTTCTGCTGAGCTGTTTTGCCAACTCTTTCTTGTGCTTCCTGTTGGGGCCCTAAGGAGTCTGGGTGGGGAGGCAAGGAGTGGCTGGGAGGGGTGAGTAGAGGCTGGTGAGGCACCCCTTGACGTGAGTGACATTGAGTTGGCCACGCCCACCCAGCCGGTCATTAGGCAGATCATATTAGTGGTCCGCGGGATTTAATATTATGAATTTAGTGGTCCCTGAGGTCCAAAAGGTTGGTGACCCCAGCTTTGGAGAATAGGTTGACCCCATCTTCACTATGACAGCACCTCAAATATAGGAAGACTCCATCATTTCATCCCTAGTTCTTCTCTTCGTTAGACTACATACTTCTCTTTGTTAGCCTTCCTGTTGAGGTCCGGTTGCCAAAAATCCTCTTGGAGGTGGGTTTTTCTCCCCCTCACTTGTGATGTGGGTGGAGATGCGTGGGGTAGAGAGAAAACTTCAACCACTGAACAGTGAGGTAAGGATAAACCCCAAAACAGCATCTCAAGTTACTGATGTGCAGCCAGCTCAAGGATCTGACATCCAAGGGAATCAGGCTAATCTATTTCACAACCGCTTAAAAGAAAAAGAAAAACTCTTTTGACCACATTGTTCTGCTTTTGTTTACAGCTAAAAGAGAAAAAAAATAAGAAATTTTTGATGTGCAGTCTTTTAGGAGCTCCTGTTTACCTTTTGAGGGCGAAATGCTTTATTTTCAGGTAGTCCTCAACTTACGGCCACAATTGAGCCCAACGTTTATGTTGCTAAGTGAGACATTTAGGCTCCAGTTGGTCCAGAATGCAGCTGCGTGGGTGATAGACCACCATATAACACCACTCCTGCGCAAGCTGCACTGGCTGCCTGTGGTCTTCCGGGTGCACTTCAAGGTGTTGGTTACCACCTTTAAAGCGCTCCATGGCTTAGGACCGGGTTACTTACGGGACCGCCTACTGCCAACGTCTATCTCCCAACGACCAGTGCGCTCTCACAAAGAGGGGCTCCTCAGGCTGCCATCAGCCAAGCAATGTCGGCTGGCGGCCCCCAGGGGAAGGGCCTTCTCTATGGGGGTGCCAACCCTATGGAATGAACTTCCCCCTGGACTCCGACAACTTCCTGACCTTCGGACCTTCCGCCGCGAGCTGAAGAAGTACCTATTTTTCCGCGCAGAACTGGCATAGAATTTTTAGACTTATTATTGGGTTTTTAATTTTTTAACTGGGTTTTATGGTTTTTTAATGTATTTTAAATTGGGGCCAAATTTGAATAAGTTTTTTAGTTATTGTTTTATTTGTATTGTGTTATTGATTGTTGTTTTTACTTGGCTGTAAACCGCCCTGAGTCCTTCGGGAGAAGGGCGGTATTCAAATTAAATAATAATAATAATAATTATTATTATTATTATTATTATTATTATTATTATTATTATTATTATTATTATTATTATTATTATTATTATTATTATTTGTTAAGTGAGTTTTGCCCCATTTTACGGCGTTCATTCCCACCGTTGTTAAACAAATCGCTGCAGTTGTTCAGTTAGCGTACCTGGCTTACCCGTTGACTTTGTTTGTCAGAAGGTCGCAAAACATGACTCCGGGACACTGCGACCGTCATAAATAGGAGTCAGTTGCTGAGCATCTGAATTTTGATCACATGACTGTGGGAATGCTATAAAAGTCATAAGTGTGAGAAACGGTCCTAGGCAGGGCTGAAATCTAAAAATTTTCCCTACCGGTTCTGTGGGCGTGGCTTAATTGGTGGGCGTGGCTTGGTGTCAGGTGACAGGGTGGGTGTGGCCAATAATAATAAATAATAAAAATAATAAACAAAGTACACAAAACAATAAGAGGTACCAAAACCCAACTTTCACACTTTACACACACACATCTGACTCACACACAATGTAAAAGCAGCTGCACTTCACCCAAAATGGCCCCTGCAACAAGCAAGAATCTCACACAGCCACAAAAAGCTCAAAACCCAACTTTCACACTTTACACACACAACACAACACAACACATCTGACACACACGGACAAAATGCCACATACAGCTTTGTGAGATTTTGTGTGTTTGTGTAGTTAGAGTGAAACACTACAGAAATATGCCAAATCTCAGAAAGCTGCACAAATATTTTATTTTATTATTTTATTTTATTTATATTTTTAGATAAAAGCAGATACATTTAAAACTTGCTTAATTTTAAATTGCTATGTCAAAAAAAAAAATCTCCTAAGAAAAAAACACCAATTAAATATTTTTTTAAGCTTCCCCCTCCCCCCAAAAAGCCCTCAATTACTTACCCAATTCAAGGGATAAGGCAGGCAGATTGAGTTGCTCACCATGAAATGGATTGCAGGCAGGCAGATTGAGTTGCTAGTTGATGCAATTGATTGCAGTAGCTGAAGCAAGGTGAGCCCGAAAGAAGCAGCAAGCTGCCAAGTAGATAAGTGGGGACCGGGAGATTGGGTGGACATGGGTGGAGGGGGAGGGGCAGGGATTTTTGCTACTGGTTCTCTGAACTACCTGTCCCCATCGCTAACGGATCGTCCGATCCGGTCTGAACCGGGAGCATTTCACCCCTGGTCCTAGGTCACTTTTTTCCAGTGTCGTCATAACATGGAACAGTTGTCAGTCAGAGACTACCTGCATAAAGCTTACCTCTACATTTGATGAGGATCTATTATTGTTAAATAATCCTGTTGTTAAAAACCCTCCTCTGTTAAAGTGTGTGTGTGTGTGTGTGTGTGTGTGTGTACGTGTGCTTCGACAACACAATGTCATATTGTCATTCCATTTCTGAAGAGGACTTTGGCAGGTTTTCGAAACATGGATTATTATTTTTTTCAGCACCATTTGTTTACAGAAACAAAAGGTTTGAACTGAGGATGTTTTAATGCACAGGATATGTCAGATATGAAATGGAGGAACAGTTGGGCTGACACTCTGGGATCTGAGTCAAAATAAGACTTGGCTGCAAGCCGGCAAGGTCTCTGCTGGGAAACAGAAAAGGGGGTGTGAACATTAACTTATACAGTAATAACCTCTTAGAATGTCACTCTTGCTGTCAGAAGAACCGAATCCCACCCAATTGCTCTTAAAAGCACACAGGAACCAAAGACGTCATTTCTTTCTACAGAGAAACACACACGTACACGTATACTTCCACGCAGAGCAGGCATTTTATTATCTAATTTTGATTGAAGTTTTAACAAAGGAAGAACGAATGCAAACTAAATAGAAGGAACACAGAATAAAAGGGATGTAAGGGACGCGGTAGCTCAGGGGCTAAGAGGCTGAGCTTGTCGATTTGAAGGTCGGCAGTTCAGCGGTTCGAATCCCTAGTGCCGTGTAACGGGGTGAGCTCCCGTTACCTGTCCCAGCTTCTGCCAACCTAGCAGTTCGAAAGCAGGTAAAAAATGCAAATAGAAAAATAGGCACCACCTTTGGTGGGAAGTTAACAGCGTTCCGTGCACCTTTGGCGTTTAGTCATGCCAGTCACATGACCACGGAGACGTCTTCAGAGAGCGCTGGCTCTTCGGCTTTGAAACGGAGATGAGCACCACCCCCTAGAGTCGGGAACGGCTAGCACATATGTGTGAGGGGAACCTTTACCTTTACCTTAAGGAGAGAATAATAGGGTTGGAAGGAAGTCTTTTAGTCCAACGTCTTGCTCAAGCAGGAGATGCAATATCATTCCAGACAATGACTATCTCTTCTTGAAAACCTCCAGTGATGGAGTACGGAGGTAAGTCGTTCCACTGATAGACTGTTCTCGCTGTTAGGAAGTTTCTCCTTTGTTCTAGGTTGCTTCTCTCCTGGATTAGTTTCCATCCATTGTTTCTTGTCTTGTCTTCAGGTGCTTTGGAGAATAGGTTGACTCCAGTGGTGGGATTCAGCCAGTTCGCACCACTTCGGGAGAACCGGTTGTTAACTTTCTGATCCATTTAGCAAACTGGTTGTTGGAAGAAATCATTAGGGCAGAGAATCGGTTGTTAAATTACTTGAATCCCACCACTGGTTGACTCCCTCTTTCTTGTGGCAGCCCCTTATATATTGGAATATGTCTAACTGTTATCATGTCATGGTCATCCCTAGCTCTTCTTTTCACTAGACTAGACATATCCAATTTCAGCAACCATTCTTCATATGTATTAGCCTCCAGCCCCCAATCATCTTTCTATAGTCTCAACATCTTTTTTGTATTATGGCAACCAAAAATGGATGCAATATTCCAAGGGTGGCCTTACGAAGGCATCATAAAGTGGTATTAACACTTCATGTGATCTTGATGCTATCCCTCTGTTAATGCAGCCTAGGATGGCGTTAGCTTTTTGGGCAACTGCAGCACAGATGCTGGCTCAGATGGGGCTTTCCTAAGATTTCCTTGAAATGGGGGACAGGAATCCTTGCCTTGCCCACTTAACAGGTCAACGGCAGAGAGATAATTCTTGGTTCAATCCTATTCTAAATCACAAATGATCAGCCCCAGGTGCAACCTCAGATCTAGATTCCTCTTGGTTGTGGTTTGCAAAATGCCTTCTGCTGAAGAGATCTGAGAGAAGGTGAGTCGTTGTCTGGATTCACATCTTGCAAAGTTCTAATCACAGCAGGTGTAAAGGATGGATTTGGAAAAAAGAGGCTGCTAGTGAATTTTATCATGACTACAAAAAGAGACTCTAGAAAATGTGCAGAGAAGAACAACAAAGATGATTAGGGGACTGGAGGCTAAAACATATGAAGAACAGTTGCAGGAACTGGGTATGGCTAGTTTAATGAAAAGAAGGACTAGGGGAGACATGATAGCAGTGTTTCAATATCTCAGGGGTTGCCACAAAGAAGAGGATGGGTGGGTTTCAACATATTTTCCAAAGTACCTGAAGGCAGGACAAGAAGAAAAGGATGGAAACTAATCAAAGAGAGAAACAACCTGGAATTAAGGAGAAATTTCTTGCAAGTGAGAACCATTTAAATCAGTGGAACAGCTTGCCTCCAGAAGTTGTGGGCGCTCCAACACTGGAAGTTTTCAAGAAAAGATTGGATAATCATTTGTCTGAAATGGTATAGAGTCTCCTGCTTTAGCAAGGGATTAGACTAGAAGACCTCCAAGTTCCCTTCCAACTCTTCTCTTTCCCTTCCCTTCCCTTCCCTCCTCTCCTCTCCTCTCCTCTCCAATTTCCAGGGTTCTGCCTTGGCCTGAGAAGTTTTGCTTAGAGAGCTTTTATTAGTAAGCACCAGAACTGCTCTACTACTTCTCCCAAGTTTTTTTTTCTTGTTAAAGAGGCTGTACTTTTATTAAACCATGCTGGGGTACTGGAGAAATTTTGCTGAACTTCCCTTGCCTCTTCACCACTCATGCAAGTTAAAAGGAAATGGACTGATTTGTAAACCTCAACTGGATAGGATAGGATAGGATAGGATAGGATAGGATAGGATAGGATAGGATAGGATAGGACAGCACAGCACAGAATTAGAATTAGAATTAGAATTAGAATTAGAATTAGAATTAGAATTAGAATTGAATGGCGTGGAGTGGAGTGGAGTGGAGTGGAGTGGACTGGACTGGACTGGACTAGACTAGACTAGACTAGACTAGGATAGAATAGAATAGAATAGAATAGAATAGAATAGAATAGAATAGAATAGAATAGAATAGAACTGAACTTCGAGGTGTTCTAGTCCAGTCCCCTGTTCAAGCAGGAGAAGCTATACAATTTCAGACAAGTGACTGTCTCATCTCTTCTTAAAAGCCTTCAGTGATGGAGCAGCCACAATTTCTGAAGGCAAGCTGTTCCATTGATTAATTATTCTGGCTGTTAGGAAATTTCTCCTTAATTCCAGGTTGCTTCTCTCCAATCATTGTTTCTTGTCCTGCCCTCTGGTGCTTCAGAGAATAATTTGAGCCCCTCTTCTTTGTGGCAGCACCTCAAATACCTGGAATCATGTCCCCCCCAATTCTTCTTTTATTTAGACTAGCCAGACTCAAAATCTATTCCCAGAGCCATTCATAAGGGGCAGCAATAGTACACAACTCCTGAACGAAACTCCCCTCAAGGGACATCACACAGCTGGAGAATTATTTTGCTGACAATTGCTCCAGGATCGGATCTGTGGATTGTGGGGTTTTTTTTTTGGAAACACATCGTCCTGCCTTTTCACCCCCACCCCCGCCAAATTAGCCCGGCATCTTGGAGGGTCCTCCCCAAGGATCATGCAGCTGGCTTCAGCAGCTGTCTGGTGCCTCTTTTGGTGAGGACGTCAGCTCGGAATAATGTAGTCAAGTAATCCTTGCCTCCACCTCCAAGACCTGACCTTAAATGGAGCAGAAAAGATTGGGGAAAAGATTGGCTCAAATTGGCTGCCTGGTTCTAGTTGTTTAAGAGTTTAACCCAGCGTGAATTCACAGAACAACAGACTTGGAAGAGACTTTGGAGATCTTCTAGTCCAACCCCCTGCCCAAGCAGGAGACCCTACAGGCCTACCCCATTTCTGACAAATGGCAGTCCAGTCTCGTCTTGAAAACCTCCAGTGATGAAGCTCCCACAAGAATAGAATATATTCAGGGTTGCACTTCTATCATTTCATCTCCCTTGTTTTACAACAATCCTTCTTCTCCCTCTCTTCTCTTTCCTTTCAGTGTATATAAAAGAAAAGATATGTTCATCAAGAATCGTAAGGTACAACACTTAATGATAGTCATAAGGTACAAATAAGCAACCAGGAACCAATCAATACCAATATAAATCGTAAGATACAAGCAACAAAGTTACAGTCATACAGTCATAAGTGGAAAGAGATTGGTGATGGGAACGATGAGAAGATTAATAGTAGTGCAGATTTAGTTAATAGTTTGACAGTGTTGAGGGAATTTTTTGTTTAGCAGAGTGATGGTCTTTGGGAAAAAACTGTTTTCTTGTGTCTAGTTGTTCTGGTGTGCAGTGCTCTATAGCGTAGTTTTGATGGTGGGAGTTGAAACAATTTATGTCTATGATGTAGTTTGACAGTGTTGAGGGAATTTATTGTTTAGCAGAGTGATGGCGTTCGGAAAGAAGCTGGTTCTGGTGTGCAGTGCTCTGTAGCGTCGTTTTGAGGGTAGGAGTTGAAATAGTTTATGTCCAGGATGTGAGGGGTCTGTAGATATTTTCACAGCCCTCTTTTTGACTCGTGCTGTATACAGGTCCTCAATGGAAGGCAGGTTGGTAGCCATTGTTTTTTCTGCTTCTTCAACTTCTGAAGCACGCTGCTCCAGTGGTGGAATTCAAATTTTTTACTACCGGTTCTGTGGGCGTGGCTTGGTGGGCGTGGTGTGGCTTGGTGAGCATGCCAATGGAAGGATATTGCAAAATCCCCATTCCTACCCCACTCTGGGGCCAGCCAGAGATGGTATTTGCCGGTTCTCTGTACTACTCAAAATTTCCGCTACCGGTTCTCCAGAACCTGTCAAAACCTTCTGAATGTCACCTCTGTGCTGCTCCATTGATTGATTGTTCTCACTGTCAGAAAATTCCTCCTTATTTCCAGGTTGAATCTCTCCTTGTTCAGTTTCCATTCATTATTCCTTGTCTGGCCTTCAGGTGCTTTGGAAAACAGGTTTACCCCCCTCCTCTCTGGGGCAGCCCCTCAAATATTGGGAAATTGCTATCATGTCTCCCCTGGTCCTTCTTTTCATTAGACTAGCCAGGCCCAGTTCCTGCAACCGTTCATCATGTTTTAATTTCCAGTACCCTAATCATCTTGGTTGCTTTTCTCTGCACTTTTTCTAGAGTCTCAACATTTTTTTATATTGTAGTGATCAAAGCTGGATGCAGGATTCCAAGTGTGGCATTACCAAGGCATTATAATTTTTTATTGCATTCCATTCCAGAAAATAAAATGAAGCTCCCCAAATATTGGGGTTTTTTTTAAAGTTATTGGAACTAGAATGTTAAGCCTTGGTGTCCTCAAGATGTGCTGGAGTAATACCTATGCTTCCCAGGCTCTATGTGAATTATGGACTTTGTGATCCAACAAACGAAGAGAGCCCAATCTAACCTGATCCTAAAGCCTAACAGTAACTTTTGATCTGTCAGAAAGAGAAATTGTTCAGACACATTGAGAATCATCTTATCAACAACATTGCATTTACATGTCATTTTAATTTAATCAGATAGAGGTGTTGTCTGTTTTCGCTATTTATTGGACTTTGGCCTCTGCTTTCAATGTTGGGTGGGAGTTGAACAGAACCAACAGCTAGAAGACTGGAGTCAGAGTCATCAACTTGAAAAAGGGGGCATGAGATAGAAGAATTTATTCTCCCCCACCTAGCTTATGCGAGATCTGATAAAAATTAACTCCAAGGTTTGTGTTTTATGACAAGTAGTCCGTAGTTGAGGCCAGGGGTGGGTTCCACTTACCTTTATTACCAGTTCACAACGGGAGCATGCGCAGATCATGCCTTATGATGTCTGAGCGGGTGGGCGGGGCCTCCCGTTGCTTTTACTACCAGTTCGCAAGAACCGGACAGAACCGGGAGCAACCCACCACTGGTTGAGGCCAAAATTTATGCTGCTAAGTGAGACATTTGCTAAGAAGGTCGCAAAAAGGGATGGCATGACTTGACCATCATAAATATCAGCCAGTTGCCAAGCCTCTGAATTTTGATCACATGACCTTGGGGATGCTGCAACGGTCGTAAGTGTGGAATATGGTCATAAGTTGCTTTTTTCAGTGCCGTCGTAACTTTGAACAGTCAGTAAATGAACTGTTGTAAGTCAACAACTGCCTGTAAGTGAACAACAGTTCACTTAGTGACCGAAGTTACAACGCCACTGATAAAAAGGGACTTATGACCATTTTTCACACTTACGACCGTCGCAGCATCCCCACCATCACATGATTTACATCCAGATGCTTGACAACTGACTCGCATTTATGACGGTTGCATTGTCCCGGGGTCACGTAATCCCCTTTTGCGACCTTCTGACAAGCAAAATGAGTGGGGAAACCAGATTCACTTAACCACCGTGTGACTAATTTAACAACCTCAGTGATTCACTTAACAACTGTGGCAAGAAAAGTCGTAAAATGGGACAAACTCCCTTAACAAATGTTTCAATTGGCAACATACATTTTGGGCTCCATTGTGGCCATAATTCAAGGACTACCTGTATTTGGGCCAAAGGGAGCCGTCCTTAAAATGCAAATACCATTTTGGTGAAGCAATTTTTTTTAGGCTTGATGGTTTGCATAGGACAGACTGTTTGTCCTCTTTTGTTTTTCCTGCGACAAAAATGTTATGAATATTAATTGCAGGATATAATCAATACCTAGAACTTTCTATTTAGGCCACCTTTCCAAACTGGATAAATAAATATGCTTTGCAATGTGAAATAAAATAGAAAGGAGGAACATATGTCGCTCACTGTTAAAATGAAACTGGTGGTGGTGGGTCTGGATGGGGAGAAACAGGCTCAAGCTCAATCCCTCCAAGACAGAGTGGCTGTGGATGCCGGCATCCGGTACAGTCAGCTGAGTCCTCGGCTGACTGTTGGGGGCGAGTCACTGGCCCCGATGGAGAGGGTGCGCAATCTGGGCGTTCTCCTGGATGAACGGCTGTCTTTTGAAGATCATTTGGCGGCCGTCTCCGGGAGAGCTTTCCACCAGGTTCGCCTGGTGCACCAGTTGTGCCCCTTTCTAGACCGGGATGCCTTATGCACGGTCACTCACGCCCTTGTGACGTCTCGTCTGGATTACTGCAATGCTCTCTACATGGGGCTCCCCTTGAGGGGCATCCGGAGGCTTCAGTTAGTCCAGAATGTGGCTGCGCGGGTGATAGAGGGAGCCCCTCGTGGCTCCCGTGTGACACCTATCCTGCGCAGACTGCACTGGCTACCTGTGGCCTTCCGGGTGCGCTTCAAGGTGCTGGTGACAATCTTTAAAGCGCTCCATGGCATAGGGCCGGGCTATTTACGGGACCGCCTACTGCTACCAAATACCTCTCACCGGCCCGTGCGCTCTCACAGAGAGGGACTCCTCAGGGTGCCGTCAGCTAGGCAGTGCTGCCTGGCGACACCAGGAAGGCCCTTCTCTGTGGGGGCTCCCACCCTCTGGAACGAACTCCCTCCAGGACTTCGTCAACTTCCGGACCTCCGAACCTTTCGTCGCGAGCTTAAAACACACTTATTCATCTGCGCGGGACTGGATTAGATTTTAAAGTAACTGGTTTTAAGGGGTTTTTACTATTTATATTGGTTTTAATGATTGGGCTATAGAATAAGTTTTTTAATTGTCGTTTTAATCTGTATTTATATGTATTTTAACTGCCTGTGAACCGCCCTGAGTCCTTAGGGAGATAGGGCGGTATATAAATATGAAAAATAAAATAAAATAAATAAATAAATAAATAAATAAATAGCTCTTTGTATGTAGATAGTCTTCAACGTACGATCAACAATGGGGCCCAGATTTTCTGTTGCTAAGTAAGGCGGTTGTTAAGCAAGTTGCACCCAATTTTACAACTTTCTTAGCCACAGCTGTTAAGCGAATCACTGCAGTTGTTAAGTGAAGCATGTGGTCATTAAGCAAATCCAGCTTCCCCCATTGGCCTTGCTTGTTGGAATCCGGCTGGGAAGGTTGCAGATGATGATCAGATGACCCATAGGATGCTGCACCCATTGTAAATACATGCATGTTGCTAAATGACCAAATTTGGATCACCTAACTGTAAAGGTGCTGTGATGGCCATAAGTGTGAGGACCAGTCATCACTGTACTTGCCATTGTAACTTCCAACAGTCACTAAATGAATGGCTGTAAGTCAAGGTCTACCTGTATACCTTCTACTTCTACAACAACACAATGGCATTCTTTAGTTCTATTTCAGATTCTGTAATTAGATTTAGAATTGGGAAGAGAAGAGTAGAGTAGAGTAGAGTAGAATAGAATAGAATAGAATAGAATAGAATAGAATAGAATAGAATAGAATAGAATAGAACAGAGGAGTGTAGTGAGAGGAGAGAAAAGGAGAGGAGAGGAGAGGAGAAGGGAAGAGAAGGGAAGAGAAGGGAAGGGGAGGGGAGGGGAGAGGAGAGGGGAGGGGAGAGGGGAGAGGGGAGGGGAGGGGAGGAGAAGAGAAGAGAAGAATAGTGCTATCATGTCGCCCCTAATTATTTTTTTTCTTTAGACTAGCTAGACCCAAAACCTGCAGCCGTTCTTCATATGTTTTAATCTCCAGGCCTTTGATCATCTTCGTGGCTCTTCTCTGAATGGTTTCCAACATCTTTTAAGAGATCAGAAGGAACAAACTGAAATAAGGTAGAGGAAAAGAGAAAAGGAGAGAGAAATCGTGGGAAGGAAAGGTTGCAGCTGGAAAAGAGCTAAGCCAGATGCTGTGCTGGATCCATCTGCCCGCTTTCTACTCGCAGCAGTCAAAGATTGCTATCTTGAGGGGATATTAAGTTGATTTTTTTTTTAAAAAAAAAAATTGATTTCTTATTTCGGTGTTTGATCATTCTTTTTAATTTTTGTAGCAAAACGCAAACCCCTCAAAAGTCCTGTGGTATCTCCAAAAAAGACATTGCCTGAAAAAAAGGGTGTTTTTCAGGACATACTTGAATGTGAAATAAGCAGCTGAAATTCGTTGAACACTGCTTCTCAAGGATACCATACAGGCCCTGGGATGATGTAATCACCTTATAGCAGGGGTAAAATGTAAAATTTTTTACTACCGGTTCTATGGGCCTGGCTTGTGGTGGTGGGGTAATGTGACTGGGTGGGCGTGGCCAACTTTTTTTTTTTTACTTTTAAAAGCATTTTTTCTACAACCTCTTCGGCCAAAGAGGTTGTAAAAAAATGCTATTAAAATTGCCGGATGATCAGGGAACTAGCTGAGATCGCCAAAGGAACCTTTTAAAAGCATTTATTCTACAACCTTTTTGGCTGAAGAGGTTGTAGAAAAAATGCTTTTAAAGAGTTCTGACGAGCTGCGCAATCACCAGAGGCTTTTTTTTTAACTTTTAAAAGCATTTTTTTTTTGGCCGAAGAAAAAAGGCTTTTAAAAGTAAAAAAAAACCCTCTGATGATCGCACGGCTCAGCTGGGCATGGTGGGGGGGCAGGAATTTTTGCTACTGGTTCTCCGAACCACCCGCCGCCATCACTACCGGATCTGGCAAACCGGGAGCATTTCACCCCTGCCTTATAGTATGCTTTATTTTATTTATTATTTATTTTATTTTATTCAATTTTTATACCGCCCTTCTCCCGAAGGACTCAGGGCGGTGTACAGCCAAGTAAAAAATCACAATATCAACATTAAAAGAAATTAAAACAAACATATTATAAAGTGGCCAGATTTAAAACAAATTAAAATATTAAAATATAAATAACCCAATAAAATTTTAACCCAATAAAATTTTAGGCCAGTCCCGCTTGAATAAATAAGTGCGTTTTCAGCTCACGGCGAAAGGTCCGAAGATCAGGTACTTGACGTAAACCAGGGGGAAGACATTCCAGAGCGTGGGAGCTCCCACAGAGAAGGCCCTGCCCCTGGGGGCCGCCAGCCGACATTGTTTGGCGGACGGCACCCTGAGAAGGCCCTCTCTGTGAGAGCGTACGGGTCGGTGGGAGGCAAACGGTAACAGCAGGCGGTCCTGTAAGTAAAAAACTTAAAAAACTTTTTAAGTTAAAAAGTTTTTTTTAAAAAAAAACAAACTTTAAAACAGTTCTTCCATTGCAAGCATGTCTGTGGTCACATCTGTGGGAAGTCTTTCTTTATATTTCCCATTTCTTTCATCGCCCACTTAATCTCCTTTCCAAAAACAATAACTATTTTTTTAAAAAAAAGAAAACAACTTTAAAAGAGCACGGACTCCTTTCAACAGCACATGAAGTGAATCGCTGCAGATGTTCAGTTAGCAACATGGTTGTTAAGTGAATCTGGCTTCCCCCGTTGACTTTGCCTGTCAGAAGGTCGCAAAATAGGACATCGCAACCGTGCTAAATATGAATCAGTGGCCAGGCCTCCGAATTTTGATCACGTAATCATGGGGAGGCTGCAATGGTCGTTAAGTGTGAAAAACGGTCATAACTCACTTTTTTCGGCGCCATTGTAACTTCTGCGCTGTTGGAAAGAGTGCAGAGAAGAGCAACAATGACAATTAAGTCGCTGGAGACTAAAATGTACTAAGAACGGTTGCAGGAATTGGATGCAGGGGTGAAATCTACTTACCTTCCCAACCGGTTCGGAAGTGCGCACTTGGACCCTCTGTGCATGCTCAAACCCTTGTGCGCATGCGAAGAGGGTAAAAAACAAATTACTTCCTGGTTAAACTAGGAAGTAACGACAACTGGGCTGGTGGGCAGAGCCTCATGCCGCCATTGCTACCAATTCTCCAAACATCGCTACCAGTTTGGCTGAATTGGTCCAAACCAGGAGCATTTCATCCCTAACTGAATATGTCTACTTTAATGAAAAGAAGAACCAGGGGTGACATGAAAGCAATCTTCCAATATCTCGGGGCTGCCAAAAAGAAGATGGGGTCAACCAGGGGTAGGATTCATCCAGTTTGGACCGGTTCGAGTGAACCGGATGCTAATTTTACATCTGGTTCGCCGAACCACTAGTTGCAAGGACTGGCTGGTCCTGCCCACCGCCCACCCTCCTCCCCAGAGTCTCCATGCAGCTCATTTTGGATGGCAGCTAAGTGCAGTGCCTGCGCGGAGGCTCTGGGAGGGCAAAAAACGGGCCTCCTGGAAGTTCCAGAAGACTGGAAACGGTTGTTTCCGGCCTCTGGAGGGCCTCCAGAGCCTGGGGGAGGCTGTTTTCACCCTCCTGGAGGCTCCACGAAAGCCTCTGGAGCTTGGGGAGGGCGAAAACACCTCCCTGCCATGGTGCAGAAGGCCAAGTAGGCCACGCCATGCCCACCCAGCAACTGGGCAGAGAACCGGTTGCTAAATTTTTTGAATCCCACCCCTGGCCGGTCTACCTATTTTCCAGCAGGTCTCATTGTCCTTTAAGACTTGTGGATTAACTCCCAGAGTCCTCAGCCAGCAAAGCTGGCTGAGGAACTCTGGGAGTTGAAGTCCACAAGTCTTAAAGGGACCAAGGTTGGAGACCCCTGCTCCAAAGCACCAGAAGGCAGGACAGGAAACGGTCATTAAATCAACTGTTGTAAGTCATGGACCTGTATTTAAGCAGTGGTTAACCCCCACCTCCATTGCTTATTGATACCCCTGCACACTGAGAAAGCCAGCTACATAAAATATCAGACATTCAAGATATGCTGACAAACCAGAAGAAATCAGTAGGGGTTTGATTTTTTTTTTCCCTCCTTCATCTTTTTGCAGCCTAATTCTGCAACAGAATTTGGCACAACATGATGAGATTTCAAGTCTAAAATAGGCACACACACACACACACACACACACACACACACACGTGCCGGATTGGGGGCAGTCTTCCGAAAGGCTCCATGAGCAAAATCAGTTGAAGTGTTTTGCAAACATGTCCTGATAATGGATTTGCCAGTGGCTGAACTGGGCCCCTCCCTCGATGCTTCTTCTTAAGCAAGGCTTAGTCCTTATCAAACTTTTACCTCCTTGGCTATCTGGAACTATCCCTCACTCCAGTGTGGGATGAATGAGGACTGGCGCTGAGCCAGCCTGGGTCCAATTAATCTCTCAGGCTGTTAAAAGCAGCAGGAATTAAAATTTGGATGTGAGATTTCTGGCTTCAAGGAGAAAAGATGCCTATGGCTAGAGCTGTGAGCATGTGGCAAAATATGGCTTTGTCCATGAGTCTTTGACAAGCCGAGGGAACAGAACTCCTGCCCCAGTTGGTCAGTCAGTAGGACTCCCTCAGGATTGCCCCCACGGGAGGAAATTCAAACGCACAATTTTTAAAATATTATGATGAAAGAGAAAGAAAGGGAGGGAGGGAGGGAGGAAAGGAAAGGAAAGGAGAAAGGAAAGGAAAGGAAAGGAAAGGAAAGGAAAGGAAAGGAAAGGAAAGAGGCAAGGAAGAAAAAAGGGAGGGAAGGAAGGAGAAAGTTAGTTCCAGAGAAAATAGATAAATTTAAAGAATACTTCAAAGAAACTTCAGAGAATCCTAAAAATATATCTTGAGTCTTCTGCTCCAGCTAAAGTTGGAAAAGTTACACACCGATGGATTCGAAGGGTTTCTGTCTTGACGGATATACACCTGCAAGATGCTTCAAGATTTCAGCAAAACTAAAACTACTTCAAAACTTATATACTTCCCTCCTTAAGCATTTACTTAATTCTCTTGTGGAACCCATGAGATGTCAAAGTCCTTGCCCTGAAGATGAAGTCCCCTTAACAAAATACAATTGCAAAGTTCACAGAATGTAGATTGGATGACCGCTCGATGCTAGTGCACTGCCCAACCACAATTTAATCCAGATTCACTAGGGCAGGGGTCTCCAACCTTGGCAACTTTAAGCCTGGCGGACTTCAACTCCTTGGCTGGGGAACTCTGGGAGTTGAAGTCCATAAGTCTTAAAGGGACCAACGCTGGAGACCCCTGCTTTGGAAAATAGGTCGACTCCCTTACTGAAGCAGCTCACTGAGGTGCATTGGACCAATTCCTTATTCCAGTCTAACCTTCCTCAGAGAGTCATAATGGGGGTAAAACGAAAGTGTGAACAGCTTAATATCAGTTAATCAGTCAATTAATTAATGTCAGCTGGTTAATTTTCTTTTTCTAATATTGTCAGCAGCCATGTTCAGGTCTCCCATCTATTTATTTGTTTTATTTATTTTGTCACAACAATATATGTAGGTATCATACAAAAAGATTATATAGTATATAAACACATATATGAGTAAATATAAGGAAGTATAAGCATGTATATATATAGGAAGAAGAAAAGAAAAACAATAGGACAGGAACGGTAGGCACGTTTGTGCGCTTATGCACGCCCCTTATGGTCCTCTTAGGAATGGGGTGAGGTCAATAGTAGAAAGTTTTTGGTTAAAGCTTTTAGGATTATGAGAAGAGACCACAGAGTCAGGTAAAGTATTCCAAGCACTGATGATTCTGTTACAGAAGTCATATTTTCTGCAATCTAGATTAATCTCCCCATGCTCCTTGTCTGCTAAAGCCGAGCTGCACAACTTGCAATGCAGAATGCAGTTGGTTGTGTGTGTGTCTGTGAAATCCCTGCAGTTTTACAAAAACCTCAGGCACTGGACCGAAACCTGCTCTTTTGCACACCAGCCATTTCTTTCACTCCCCTCTCACCAAGCTTACTTCTTCCCCCATTGTCCTCCTTCTCTGGAGGCTTTCCGTCTGTCCTTTGGATACTTGTGGGGAAAGGATAAGCTTAGTTTAATCCTGTAGATGGGCTGAAAATGCTAGGTAGAGGTTTCCTCCTTGGCTGCATTTCTGATCTGCTCAAGCAGCCGTTCTCAGCCTTGGGAACTTCAAGGCGCTGGCTGGGGAATTCTGGGAGCTGAAGTCCACACAATCTGAAGTTGTCATGGTTGAGAAACACGGTAACATTTGATACAACCCAGTGGTGGGATTCAGCCAGTTCGCACCACTTTGGGAGAACCGGTTGTTAACTTTCTGAGCCGTTTGGCAAACTGGTTGTTGGAAGAAATCATTAGGGCAGAGAACCGGTTGTTAAATTACTTGAATCCCATCACTGATACAACCTACCATTTGATGGCAGCTAAAACCTTGTCCTTGACAGTTTGATCCTGGGGTCACAGTGGTCATTGCAGCAGTATTGCAGGCTGACTCTGCTCACTGCCAGGAGTTCGATCTTGAGCAGCTCAAGGTTGGCTCAGCCTTCCATCCTTCTGAGGTCAGTAAAATGAAGATCCAGATGGTTGGGGGCAACAGGCTGACTCTGTAAACTGCTTAGAGAGAGCTGGAAATATAAATGTATATAAATTTATATAAAGCAGTATATAAATCTAAGTGCTATTGTTTCTTCTTCCTCTCTCTCTTCCTCTCTCTCTCTCTCTCCCTCCCTCCCTCTCCCTCCCTCTCTCTCTCTTCCTCTCCTTTTCTCTCCCTCTCCCTTTCTCTCTCTCTCTCTCTCTCTCTCTCCTTCTCCCTCCCTCTCCTGCCCTCCCTCCCTCTCTCCCCACAATCTGGAGTTCGATCCTGACCGGCTCAAGGTGGACTCACCCTTCCTATACTTCTGTAGTTGGTAAAATCAGAACCCAGCACTATGGAGTGGTATTTAAGTCTAACTGCTATTGCTACTGTTACAAGTGCTACACATTTGCGGGCACTTCTGCAGATTCGCCCCATTTTTATTCTTTACGGGATTTAATTCATGCTGGGATTGTAATAGAATGCCATCAATATGACGATCACTTTCACCCTGATTTTGGGCTGTTGGGATGATATTCGTGGTTTTAAGGAATGAATTGATTGCCCCATCCCTCTGGAAAACTTAAGGCATCCTTTTCGGATCCTTGTTAGCCCCGACTCTAAATCTAACCCTCTGCACCTGCTCTTGGGCACTTTCCTATTTATTGATATCATATTTTGGGGCTTGAATCTGAGAAATGAATTGCGGATCTGTTTTGGAGACCAAGGCTTCCAAGCTAGAGCACTCTGATCTTGAAAGCTAATCAATGTTTAGCAATTCTACAGAACAAAATCAAATCAAATATCTTTAGGGCAATCCTGTTGGTTCTTTATAATAAAAGAAGACAGTTAAAAAAAAGAGAAATAGTTTAACACAACGATCTGTTATTGAGGAAGGGGGGATAATAGGACAATAAAGCAACATCTCTAATTAAAAGTTTTGCGTAATTGTAAAACTTAGTGAAGGTATAATCTTCTTACCGTTCCCATCACCCATCTCCTTCCACTTACGATTGTATTACTGTAACTGTTTATATCCTTATGATTTATATTGATATTGATTGTTTCCTGATTGCTTATTATTTGTACCCTATGACAGAGGTGAGTTTCAGCAGGTTCTGACCAGTTCTGGAGAACCAGTAGTGGAAATTTTGAGTAGTTCGGAGAACCAGGAGTAAAAATTCTGACTGGCCCCCATCTATTCTCTGTCTCCCAAATCCCAGCTGATCTGGAGGAAATGGGGATTTTTGCAGTATTCTTCCCCTGGAGTGGGGTGGGAATGGAGATTTTACAGTATCCTTCCCCTGCCACGCCCACCAAGCCATACCCACCAAGCCACACCCACATAACAGGTAGTAAAAAAATTTGAAATCCACCACTGCCCTGTGACTATCATTAAGTGTTGTACCTTAGAATTCTTGATGAACATATCTTTTCTTTTATATACATTGAGAGCGTCTGCACCAAGACAAATTCCTTGTGTGTCCAGTCACACTTGGCCAATAAAAAATTCTATTCTATTCTATTCTATTCTATTCTATTCTATTCTATTCTATTCTATTCTATTCTATTCTATTCCATTCCATTCTATTGCCTGATGTGTGAGTGCAGAGTTAACAACCCTTAAAAATTAATAAAGATAAAATTTATCTGAATGGCCCTCGTATTTGGAAAGGATTGGGGTGATCAGGGGACAGATCAAAACTCCTTTCTCCGCTGATAAGCAAATCCCAATTGCTTCTTTCTCGTTCGTTGGAAACCAAAAAGAAGAAGAAGAAGAAGAAAACAAACAAGCCGAGAGTCATCCATGCAGTTTTCACAAGAAACATCTCTCCCAGGGTACACAACCCGCCCCCCCCCTCTCCCAAATCTCCCCCATGCCGAGTCTTTTGTCTTCCTGCGGCCGCCGGGCCTCCCCGGCTCTGCTGCGATCTTCCCAGGTTGTCCGACTCCTCATTTTGGAGACGACCAGAGTCTTTGCGGCTGTTCTCGGAGAGGCTAAACACCAGTCTCAGCCACCTCAGAGAAGCCTTCTGCTTCCCACCCCGGGCCCAGGGGACCCAACCCAATCAGCAAGGCAGACTGTTTCTGGAGTCTGAGGTTAGGAAGGCAATAGGCTTAATGATCAGTGTGCAAAATGGAAAGATTACATGCTGGATGAGTTGGCAACGAGACATGCAGTCTGAAAGAAATTAAGTTGCAGCATGAGGACTTTCAAGTTAAGTTCCCTTCCCTCCCTCCCTCCCTCCCTCCTTCCCTTGCTTGTCTTCCATTTTTCTTTCTTTCCTTCCTTCTTTCCTTCCTTCCTTCATAACATAATAACAGAGTTGGAAGGGACCTTGGAGGTCTTCTAGTCCAACCCCCTGCCCAGGCAGGAAACTCTACACCATTTCAGACAAATGGTTATCCAACATTTTCTTAAAAATTTCCAGTGTTGGAGCATTTACAACTTCTCCAGGCAAGTTGTAAATGCTCCAACACTGGAAATTTTTTCCACCGATTAATTGTTCTAACTGTCAGGAAATTTCTCCTTAGTTCTAGGTTGCTTCTCTCCTTGATTAGTTTCCACCCATTGCTTCTTGTTCTACTCTCAGGTGCTTTGGAAAATAGTTTGACTCCCTCTTCTTTGTGGCAGCCCCTGAGATATTGGAAGACTGCTATCATGTCTCCCCTAGTCCTTCTTTTCATTAAACTAGACATGCCCAGTTCCTGCAACCATTCTTCATATGTTTTAGCCTCCAGTCCCCTAATCATCTTTGTTGCTCTTCTCTGCACTCTTTCTAGAGTTTCAACATCTTTTTTACATCGTGGCGACCAAAACTGGATGCAATATTCCAAGTGTGGCCTTACCAAGGCATTATAAAGTGGCACTAACACTTCACATGATCTTGATTCTGTCCCTCTGTTTATGCAGCCCAGAACTGTGTTGGCTTTTTTGGCAGCTGCTGCACACGGCTGGCTCATACCTAAATGGTTGTCCACTAGGACTCCAAGATCCCTCTCACAGGTACTACTATTGAGCAAGGTACCACATATACGGTACCTGTGCATTTTGGTTTTTTTGCCTAAATATAGAACCTACCTACCTTCCTTCCTTCCTTCCTTCCTTCCTTCCTTCCTTCCTTCCTTCCTTCCTTCCCTCCCTCTTTCCTTCCTTCCTTCCTTCTTCCATCTTTTCCTCTCCTCTTCCTTTCTCGTCCTCCCTCCCTCCAGGTTTTTAAGTTTTCATGCCCATCCCTAGTTTTGGAAAACCCAATTTTCCAGAAAATAATGGTGTTTTTCAGGAGATGGTGAAGGATGTAATGAGTATATTTTTTGTTTCTACAGATTTCAGCAAGTTCAAGGATTGCTCCCCCCGGGCCCTTTCCTCCGTACCTCTCTTCATCCCTTCCTTATCTTTCATTTTTCTTTCCTTCTGTCCTCCCTCCTTTCCTCCCTCCCTTCTTTCCTTCTCCTCCTTCTTTCTCACCTTCCCTCCCTTCTTCTCTCCAGATTTTAAGGCTTCATGCCCATCCCTAGTCTTGGAAAACCCAATTTTCCAGAAAATAATGGGTTTGGGTTTTTTTTTCCAGCAGATGGTCAAGGATGTAATGGGTATATATATATTTTTTTGTTTCTACAGATTTCAGCAAGTTCAAGGATCGCTACCCCCTCCTCGCAATAACTGACAGCCAAACCCACCACAACAGCTTGATCAGTCAGATGGAAGAGACGTGTCAGGGGAAGCGTTGCCCCTTCTGTTCCTTTTGCCAAATTATTTGTTGTCATGAGAATAAATTAGGTATCAACTTCTAAAACAATGG